>NW_026682692.1:0-181189 GCF_030247185.1 Malaya genurostris | reverse complement strand
TGCACGGTTGGAAAGGTCTACTTTTCCGCTACATTTCGTCCATATAACACTTCTCTCTACGACGCATAGTTTCGGCGCTAGGAGCATTTTTCACTTTAGCTGTCCAGTTCCAACATTTTGGGCCACCTCATTCCAGCAGGGCAAAGTCTGAACCCTCAAATCGGACCCTGGAGTGAAAAAATGACATATCTCCGGCCCCTATCCGACCGATTTAGCTCATTCGCACAGCAATCGAAAGGTCATGGTCTAACTTAAAAAATGCAATCATTGTTTGTTGGTTTTTGCCTGCTAGATGCGGAGCTAGACGCCATTTTCTGATTTTGCGAGTTTGATTTTGCATCGGTGCGCAATCGGCCATAACTTTTTTTCTATCGGTCCTAAAAATCTCCGTTCGGCACGGTTGGAAAGGTCTACTTTTCCGCTACATTTCGTCCATATAACACTTCTCTCTACGACGCATAGTTTCGGCGCTAGGAGCATTTTTCACTTTAGCTGTCCAGTTCCAACATTTTGGGCCACCTCATTCCAGCAGGGCAAAGTCTGAACCCTCAAATCGGACCCTGGAGTGAAAAAATGACATATCTCCGGCCCTATCCGACCGATTTAGCTCATTCGCACAGCAATCGAAAGGTCATGGTCTAACTTAAAAAATGCAATCATTGTTTGTTGGTTTTTGCCTGCTAGATGCGGAGCTAGACGCCATTTTCTGATTTTGCGAGTTTGATTTTGCATCGGTGCGCAATCGGCCATAACTTTTTTTCTATCGGTCCTAAAAATCTCCGTTCGGCACGGTTGGAAAGGTCTACTTTTCCGCTACATTTCGTCCATATAACACTTCTCTCTACGACGCATAGTTTCGGCGCTAGGAGCATTTTTCACTTTAGCTGTCCAGTTCCAACATTTTGGGCCACCTCATTCCAGCAGGGCAAAGTCTGAACCCTCAAATCGGACCCTGGAGTGAAAAAATGACATATCTCCGGCCCTATCCGACCGATTTAGCTCATTCGCACAGCAATCGAAAGGTCATGGTCTAACTTAAAAAATGCAATCATTGTTTGTTGGTTTTTGCCTGCTAGATGCGGAGCTAGACGCCATTTTCTGATTTTGCGAGTTTGATTTTGCATCGGTGCGCAATCGGCCATAACTTTTTTTCTATCGGTCCTAAAAATCTCCGTTCGGCACGGTTGGAAAGGTCTACTTTTCCGCTACATTTCGTCCATATAACACTTCTCTCTACGACGCATAGTTTCGGCGCTAGGAGCATTTTTCACTTTAGCTGTCCAGTTCCAACATTTTGGGCCACCTCATTCCAGCAGGGCAAAGTCTGAACCCTCAAATCGGACCCTGGAGTGAAAAAATGACATATCTCCGGCCCTATCCGACCGATTTAGCTCATTCGCACAGCAATCGAAAGGTCATGGTCTAACTTAAAAAATGCAATCATTGTTTGTTGGTTTTTGCCTGCTAGATGCGGAGCTAGACGCCATTTTCTGATTTTGCGAGTTTGATTTTGCATCGGTGCGCAATCGGCCATAACTTTTTTTCTATCGGTCCTAAAAATCTCCGTTCGGCACGGTTGGAAAGGTCTACTTTTCCGCTACATTTCGTCCATATAACACTTCTCTCTACGACGCATAGTTTCGGCGCTAGGAGCATTTTTCACTTTAGCTGTCCAGTTCCAACATTTTGGGCCACCTCATTCCAGCAGGGCAAAGTCTGAACCCTCAAATCGGACCCTGGAGTGAAAAAATGACATATCTCCGGCCCTATCCGACCGATTTAGCTCATTCGCACAGCAATCGAAAGGTCATGGTCTAACTTAAAAAATGCAATCATTGTTTGTTGGTTTTTGCCTGCTAGATGCGGAGCTAGACGCCATTTTCTGATTTTGCGAGTTTGATTTTGCATCGGTGCGCAATCGGCCATAACTTTTTTTCTATCGGTCCTAAAAATCTCCGTTCGGCACGGTTGGAAAGGTCTACTTTTCCGCTACATTTCGTCCATATAACACTTCTCTCTACGACGCATAGTTTCGGCGCTAGGAGCATTTTTCACTTTAGCTGTCCAGTTCCAACATTTTGGGCCACCTCATTCCAGCAGGGCAAAGTCTGAACCCTCAAATCGGACCCTGGAGTGAAAAAATGACATATCTCCGGCCCTATCCGACCGATTTAGCTCATTCGCACAGCAATCGAAAGGTCATGGTCTAACTTAAAAAATGCAATCATTGTTTGTTGGTTTTTGCCTGCTAGATGCGGAGCTAGACGCCATTTTCTGATTTTGCGAGTTTGATTTTGCATCGGTGCGCAATCGGCCATAACTTTTTTTCTATCGGTCCTAAAAATCTCCGTTCGGCACGGTTGGAAAGGTCTACTTTTCCGCTACATTTCGTCCATATAACACTTCTCTCTACGACGCATAGTTTCGGCGCTAGGAGCATTTTTCACTTTAGCTGTCCAGTTCCAACATTTTGGGCCACCTCATTCCAGCAGGGCAAAGTCTGAACCCTCAAATCGGACCCTGGAGTGAAAAAATGACATATCTCCGGCCCTATCCGACCGATTTAGCTCATTCGCACAGCAATCGAAAGGTCATGGTCTAACTTAAAAAATGCAATCATTGTTTGTTGGTTTTTGCCTGCTAGATGCGGAGCTAGACGCCATTTTCTGATTTTGCGAGTTTGATTTTGCATCGGTGCGCAATCGGCCATAACTTTTTTTCTATCGGTCCTAAAAATCTCCGTTCGGCACGGTTGGAAAGGTCTACTTTTCCGCTACATTTCGTCCATATAACACTTCTCTCTACGACGCATAGTTTCGGCGCTAGGAGCATTTTTCACTTTAGCTGTCCAGTTCCAACATTTTGGGCCACCTCATTCCAGCAGGGCAAAGTCTGAACCCTCAAATCGGACCCTGGAGTGAAAAAATGACATATCTCCGGCCCTATCCGACCGATTTAGCTCATTCGCACAGCAATCGAAAGGTCATGGTCTAACTTAAAAAATGCAATCATTGTTTGTTGGTTTTTGCCTGCTAGATGCGGAGCTAGACGCCATTTTCTGATTTTGCGAGTTTGATTTTGCATCGGTGCGCAATCGGCCATAACTTTTTTTCTATCGGTCCTAAAAATCTCCGTTCGGCACGGTTGGAAAGGTCTACTTTTCCGCTACATTTCGTCCATATAACACTTCTCTCTACGACGCATAGTTTCGGCGCTAGGAGCATTTTTCACTTTAGCTGTCCAGTTCCAACATTTTGGGCCACCTCATTCCAGCAGGGCAAAGTCTGAACCCTCAAATCGGACCCTGGAGTGAAAAAATGACATATCTCCGGCCCTATCCGACCGATTTAGCTCATTCGCACAGCAATCGAAAGGTCATGGTCTAACTTAAAAAATGCAATCATTGTTTGTTGGTTTTTGCCTGCTAGATGCGGAGCTAGACGCCATTTTCTGATTTTGCGAGTTTGATTTTGCATCGGTGCGCAATCGGCCATAACTTTTTTTCTATCGGTCCTAAAAATCTCCGTTCGGCACGGTTGGAAAGGTCTACTTTTCCGCTACATTTCGTCCATATAACACTTCTCTCTACGACGCATAGTTTCGGCGCTAGGAGCATTTTTCACTTTAGCTGTCCAGTTCCAACATTTTGGGCCACCTCATTCCAGCAGGGCAAAGTCTGAACCCTCAAATCGGACCCTGGAGTGAAAAAATGACATATCTCCGGCCCTATCCGACCGATTTAGCTCATTCGCACAGCAATCGAAAGGTCATGGTCTAACTTAAAAAATGCAATCATTGTTTGTTGGTTTTTGCCTGCTAGATGCGGAGCTAGACGCCATTTTCTGATTTTGCGAGTTTGATTTTGCATCGGTGCGCAATCGGCCATAACTTTTTTTCTATCGGTCCTAAAAATCTCCGTTCGGCACGGTTGGAAAGGTCTACTTTTCCGCTACATTTCGTCCATATAACACTTCTCTCTACGACGCATAGTTTCGGCGCTAGGAGCATTTTTCACTTTAGCTGTCCAGTTCCAACATTTTGGGCCACCTCATTCCAGCAGGGCAAAGTCTGAACCCTCAAATCGGACCCTGGAGTGAAAAAATGACATATCTCCGGCCCTATCCGACCGATTTAGCTCATTCGCACAGCAATCGAAAGGTCATGGTCTAACTTAAAAAATGCAATCATTGTTTGTTGGTTTTTGCCTGCTAGATGCGGAGCTAGACGCCATTTTCTGATTTTGCGAGTTTGATTTTGCATCGGTGCGCAATCGGCCATAACTTTTTTTCTATCGGTCCTAAAAATCTCCGTTCGGCACGGTTGGAAAGGTCTACTTTTCCGCTACATTTCGTCCATATAACACTTCTCTCTACGACGCATAGTTTCGGCGCTAGGAGCATTTTTCACTTTAGCTGTCCAGTTCCAACATTTTGGGCCACCTCATTCCAGCAGGGCAAAGTCTGAACCCTCAAATCGGACCCTGGAGTGAAAAAATGACATATCTCCGGCCCTATCCGACCGATTTAGCTCATTCGCACAGCAATCGAAAGGTCATGGTCTAACTTAAAAAATGCAATCATTGTTTGTTGGTTTTTGCCTGCTAGATGCGGAGCTAGACGCCATTTTCTGATTTTGCGAGTTTGATTTTGCATCGGTGCGCAATCGGCCATAACTTTTTTTCTATCGGTCCTAAAAATCTCCGTTCGGCACGGTTGGAAAGGTCTACTTTTCCGCTACATTTCGTCCATATAACACTTCTCTCTACGACGCATAGTTTCGGCGCTAGGAGCATTTTTCACTTTAGCTGTCCAGTTCCAACATTTTGGGCCACCTCATTCCAGCAGGGCAAAGTCTGAACCCTCAAATCGGACCCTGGAGTGAAAAAATGACATATCTCCGGCCCTATCCGACCGATTTAGCTCATTCGCACAGCAATCGAAAGGTCATGGTCTAACTTAAAAAATGCAATCATTGTTTGTTGGTTTTTGCCTGCTAGATGCGGAGCTAGACGCCATTTTCTGATTTTGCGAGTTTGATTTTGCATCGGTGCGCAATCGGCCATAACTTTTTTTCTATCGGTCCTAAAAATCTCCGTTCGGCACGGTTGGAAAGGTCTACTTTTCCGCTACATTTCGTCCATATAACACTTCTCTCTACGACGCATAGTTTCGGCGCTAGGAGCATTTTTCACTTTAGCTGTCCAGTTCCAACATTTTGGGCCACCTCATTCCAGCAGGGCAAAGTCTGAACCCTCAAATCGGACCCTGGAGTGAAAAAATGACATATCTCCGGCCCTATCCGACCGATTTAGCTCATTCGCACAGCAATCGAAAGGTCATGGTCTAACTTAAAAAATGCAATCATTGTTTGTTGGTTTTTGCCTGCTAGATGCGGAGCTAGACGCCATTTTCTGATTTTGCGAGTTTGATTTTGCATCGGTGCGCAATCGGCCATAACTTTTTTTCTATCGGTCCTAAAAATCTCCGTTCGGCACGGTTGGAAAGGTCTACTTTTCCGCTACATTTCGTCCATATAACACTTCTCTCTACGACGCATAGTTTCGGCGCTAGGAGCATTTTTCACTTTAGCTGTCCAGTTCCAACATTTTGGGCCACCTCATTCCAGCAGGGCAAAGTCTGAACCCTCAAATCGGACCCTGGAGTGAAAAAATGACATATCTCCGGCCCTATCCGACCGATTTAGCTCATTCGCACAGCAATCGAAAGGTCATGGTCTAACTTAAAAAATGCAATCATTGTTTGTTGGTTTTTGCCTGCTAGATGCGGAGCTAGACGCCATTTTCTGATTTTGCGAGTTTGATTTTGCATCGGTGCGCAATCGGCCATAACTTTTTTTCTATCGGTCCTAAAAATCTCCGTTCGGCACGGTTGGAAAGGTCTACTTTTCCGCTACATTTCGTCCATATAACACTTCTCTCTACGACGCATAGTTTCGGCGCTAGGAGCATTTTTCACTTTAGCTGTCCAGTTCCAACATTTTGGGCCACCTCATTCCAGCAGGGCAAAGTCTGAACCCTCAAATCGGACCCTGGAGTGAAAAAATGACATATCTCCGGCCCTATCCGACCGATTTAGCTCATTCGCACAGCAATCGAAAGGTCATGGTCTAACTTAAAAAATGCAATCATTGTTTGTTGGTTTTTGCCTGCTAGATGCGGAGCTAGACGCCATTTTCTGATTTTGCGAGTTTGATTTTGCATCGGTGCGCAATCGGCCATAACTTTTTTTCTATCGGTCCTAAAAATCTCCGTTCGGCACGGTTGGAAAGGTCTACTTTTCCGCTACATTTCGTCCATATAACACTTCTCTCTACGACGCATAGTTTCGGCGCTAGGAGCATTTTTCACTTTAGCTGTCCAGTTCCAACATTTTGGGCCACCTCATTCCAGCAGGGCAAAGTCTGAACCCTCAAATCGGACCCTGGAGTGAAAAAATGACATATCTCCGGCCCTATCCGACCGATTTAGCTCATTCGCACAGCAATCGAAAGGTCATGGTCTAACTTAAAAAATGCAATCATTGTTTGTTGGTTTTTGCCTGCTAGATGCGGAGCTAGACGCCATTTTCTGATTTTGCGAGTTTGATTTTGCATCGGTGCGCAATCGGCCATAACTTTTTTTCTATCGGTCCTAAAAATCTCCGTTCGGCACGGTTGGAAAGGTCTACTTTTCCGCTACATTTCGTCCATATAACACTTCTCTCTACGACGCATAGTTTCGGCGCTAGGAGCATTTTTCACTTTAGCTGTCCAGTTCCAACATTTTGGGCCACCTCATTCCAGCAGGGCAAAGTCTGAACCCTCAAATCGGACCCTGGAGTGAAAAAATGACATATCTCCGGCCCTATCCGACCGATTTAGCTCATTCGCACAGCAATCGAAAGGTCATGGTCTAACTTAAAAAATGCAATCATTGTTTGTTGGTTTTTGCCTGCTAGATGCGGAGCTAGACGCCATTTTCTGATTTTGCGAGTTTGATTTTGCATCGGTGCGCAATCGGCCATAACTTTTTTTCTATCGGTCCTAAAAATCTCCGTTCGGCACGGTTGGAAAGGTCTACTTTTCCGCTACATTTCGTCCATATAACACTTCTCTCTACGACGCATAGTTTCGGCGCTAGGAGCATTTTTCACTTTAGCTGTCCAGTTCCAACATTTTGGGCCACCTCATTCCAGCAGGGCAAAGTCTGAACCCTCAAATCGGACCCTGGAGTGAAAAAATGACATATCTCCGGCCCTATCCGACCGATTTAGCTCATTCGCACAGCAATCGAAAGGTCATGGTCTAACTTAAAAAATGCAATCATTGTTTGTTGGTTTTTGCCTGCTAGATGCGGAGCTAGACGCCATTTTCTGATTTTGCGAGTTTGATTTTGCATCGGTGCGCAATCGGCCATAACTTTTTTTCTATCGGTCCTAAAAATCTCCGTTCGGCACGGTTGGAAAGGTCTACTTTTCCGCTACATTTCGTCCATATAACACTTCTCTCTACGACGCATAGTTTCGGCGCTAGGAGCATTTTTCACTTTAGCTGTCCAGTTCCAACATTTTGGGCCACCTCATTCCAGCAGGGCAAAGTCTGAACCCTCAAATCGGACCCTGGAGTGAAAAAATGACATATCTCCGGCCCTATCCGACCGATTTAGCTCATTCGCACAGCAATCGAAAGGTCATGGTCTAACTTAAAAAATGCAATCATTGTTTGTTGGTTTTTGCCTGCTAGATGCGGAGCTAGACGCCATTTTCTGATTTTGCGAGTTTGATTTTGCATCGGTGCGCAATCGGCCATAACTTTTTTTCTATCGGTCCTAAAAATCTCCGTTCGGCACGGTTGGAAAGGTCTACTTTTCCGCTACATTTCGTCCATATAACACTTCTCTCTACGACGCATAGTTTCGGCGCTAGGAGCATTTTTCACTTTAGCTGTCCAGTTCCAACATTTTGGGCCACCTCATTCCAGCAGGGCAAAGTCTGAACCCTCAAATCGGACCCTGGAGTGAAAAAATGACATATCTCCGGCCCTATCCGACCGATTTAGCTCATTCGCACAGCAATCGAAAGGTCATGGTCTAACTTAAAAAATGCAATCATTGTTTGTTGGTTTTTGCCTGCTAGATGCGGAGCTAGACGCCATTTTCTGATTTTGCGAGTTTGATTTTGCATCGGTGCGCAATCGGCCATAACTTTTTTTCTATCGGTCCTAAAAATCTCCGTTCGGCACGGTTGGAAAGGTCTACTTTTCCGCTACATTTCGTCCATATAACACTTCTCTCTACGACGCATAGTTTCGGCGCTAGGAGCATTTTTCACTTTAGCTGTCCAGTTCCAACATTTTGGGCCACCTCATTCCAGCAGGGCAAAGTCTGAACCCTCAAATCGGACCCTGGAGTGAAAAAATGACATATCTCCGGCCCTATCCGACCGATTTAGCTCATTCGCACAGCAATCGAAAGGTCATGGTCTAACTTAAAAAATGCAATCATTGTTTGTTGGTTTTTGCCTGCTAGATGCGGAGCTAGACGCCATTTTCTGATTTTGCGAGTTTGATTTTGCATCGGTGCGCAATCGGCCATAACTTTTTTTCTATCGGTCCTAAAAATCTCCGTTCGGCACGGTTGGAAAGGTCTACTTTTCCGCTACATTTCGTCCATATAACACTTCTCTCTACGACGCATAGTTTCGGCGCTAGGAGCATTTTTCACTTTAGCTGTCCAGTTCCAACATTTTGGGCCACCTCATTCCAGCAGGGCAAAGTCTGAACCCTCAAATCGGACCCTGGAGTGAAAAAATGACATATCTCCGGCCCTATCCGACCGATTTAGCTCATTCGCACAGCAATCGAAAGGTCATGGTCTAACTTAAAAAATGCAATCATTGTTTGTTGGTTTTTGCCTGCTAGATGCGGAGCTAGACGCCATTTTCTGATTTTGCGAGTTTGATTTTGCATCGGTGCGCAATCGGCCATAACTTTTTTTCTATCGGTCCTAAAAATCTCCGTTCGGCACGGTTGGAAAGGTCTACTTTTCCGCTACATTTCGTCCATATAACACTTCTCTCTACGACGCATAGTTTCGGCGCTAGGAGCATTTTTCACTTTAGCTGTCCAGTTCCAACATTTTGGGCCACCTCATTCCAGCAGGGCAAAGTCTGAACCCTCAAATCGGACCCTGGAGTGAAAAAATGACATATCTCCGGCCCTATCCGACCGATTTAGCTCATTCGCACAGCAATCGAAAGGTCATGGTCTAACTTAAAAAATGCAATCATTGTTTGTTGGTTTTTGCCTGCTAGATGCGGAGCTAGACGCCATTTTCTGATTTTGCGAGTTTGATTTTGCATCGGTGCGCAATCGGCCATAACTTTTTTTCTATCGGTCCTAAAAATCTCCGTTCGGCACGGTTGGAAAGGTCTACTTTTCCGCTACATTTCGTCCATATAACACTTCTCTCTACGACGCATAGTTTCGGCGCTAGGAGCATTTTTCACTTTAGCTGTCCAGTTCCAACATTTTGGGCCACCTCATTCCAGCAGGGCAAAGTCTGAACCCTCAAATCGGACCCTGGAGTGAAAAAATGACATATCTCCGGCCCTATCCGACCGATTTAGCTCATTCGCACAGCAATCGAAAGGTCATGGTCTAACTTAAAAAATGCAATCATTGTTTGTTGGTTTTTGCCTGCTAGATGCGGAGCTAGACGCCATTTTCTGATTTTGCGAGTTTGATTTTGCATCGGTGCGCAATCGGCCATAACTTTTTTTCTATCGGTCCTAAAAATCTCCGTTCGGCACGGTTGGAAAGGTCTACTTTTCCGCTACATTTCGTCCATATAACACTTCTCTCTACGACGCATAGTTTCGGCGCTAGGAGCATTTTTCACTTTAGCTGTCCAGTTCCAACATTTTGGGCCACCTCATTCCAGCAGGGCAAAGTCTGAACCCTCAAATCGGACCCTGGAGTGAAAAAATGACATATCTCCGGCCCTATCCGACCGATTTAGCTCATTCGCACAGCAATCGAAAGGTCATGGTCTAACTTAAAAAATGCAATCATTGTTTGTTGGTTTTTGCCTGCTAGATGCGGAGCTAGACGCCATTTTCTGATTTTGCGAGTTTGATTTTGCATCGGTGCGCAATCGGCCATAACTTTTTTTCTATCGGTCCTAAAAATCTCCGTTCGGCACGGTTGGAAAGGTCTACTTTTCCGCTACATTTCGTCCATATAACACTTCTCTCTACGACGCATAGTTTCGGCGCTAGGAGCATTTTTCACTTTAGCTGTCCAGTTCCAACATTTTGGGCCACCTCATTCCAGCAGGGCAAAGTCTGAACCCTCAAATCGGACCCTGGAGTGAAAAAATGACATATCTCCGGCCCTATCCGACCGATTTAGCTCATTCGCACAGCAATCGAAAGGTCATGGTCTAACTTAAAAAATGCAATCATTGTTTGTTGGTTTTTGCCTGCTAGATGCGGAGCTAGACGCCATTTTCTGATTTTGCGAGTTTGATTTTGCATCGGTGCGCAATCGGCCATAACTTTTTTTCTATCGGTCCTAAAAATCTCCGTTCGGCACGGTTGGAAAGGTCTACTTTTCCGCTACATTTCGTCCATATAACACTTCTCTCTACGACGCATAGTTTCGGCGCTAGGAGCATTTTTCACTTTAGCTGTCCAGTTCCAACATTTTGGGCCACCTCATTCCAGCAGGGCAAAGTCTGAACCCTCAAATCGGACCCTGGAGTGAAAAAATGACATATCTCCGGCCCTATCCGACCGATTTAGCTCATTCGCACAGCAATCGAAAGGTCATGGTCTAACTTAAAAAATGCAATCATTGTTTGTTGGTTTTTGCCTGCTAGATGCGGAGCTAGACGCCATTTTCTGATTTTGCGAGTTTGATTTTGCATCGGTGCGCAATCGGCCATAACTTTTTTTCTATCGGTCCTAAAAATCTCCGTTCGGCACGGTTGGAAAGGTCTACTTTTCCGCTACATTTCGTCCATATAACACTTCTCTCTACGACGCATAGTTTCGGCGCTAGGAGCATTTTTCACTTTAGCTGTCCAGTTCCAACATTTTGGGCCACCTCATTCCAGCAGGGCAAAGTCTGAACCCTCAAATCGGACCCTGGAGTGAAAAAATGACATATCTCCGGCCCTATCCGACCGATTTAGCTCATTCGCACAGCAATCGAAAGGTCATGGTCTAACTTAAAAAATGCAATCATTGTTTGTTGGTTTTTGCCTGCTAGATGCGGAGCTAGACGCCATTTTCTGATTTTGCGAGTTTGATTTTGCATCGGTGCGCAATCGGCCATAACTTTTTTTCTATCGGTCCTAAAAATCTCCGTTCGGCACGGTTGGAAAGGTCTACTTTTCCGCTACATTTCGTCCATATAACACTTCTCTCTACGACGCATAGTTTCGGCGCTAGGAGCATTTTTCACTTTAGCTGTCCAGTTCCAACATTTTGGGCCACCTCATTCCAGCAGGGCAAAGTCTGAACCCTCAAATCGGACCCTGGAGTGAAAAAATGACATATCTCCGGCCCTATCCGACCGATTTAGCTCATTCGCACAGCAATCGAAAGGTCATGGTCTAACTTAAAAAATGCAATCATTGTTTGTTGGTTTTTGCCTGCTAGATGCGGAGCTAGACGCCATTTTCTGATTTTGCGAGTTTGATTTTGCATCGGTGCGCAATCGGCCATAACTTTTTTTCTATCGGTCCTAAAAATCTCCGTTCGGCACGGTTGGAAAGGTCTACTTTTCCGCTACATTTCGTCCATATAACACTTCTCTCTACGACGCATAGTTTCGGCGCTAGGAGCATTTTTCACTTTAGCTGTCCAGTTCCAACATTTTGGGCCACCTCATTCCAGCAGGGCAAAGTCTGAACCCTCAAATCGGACCCTGGAGTGAAAAAATGACATATCTCCGGCCCTATCCGACCGATTTAGCTCATTCGCACAGCAATCGAAAGGTCATGGTCTAACTTAAAAAATGCAATCATTGTTTGTTGGTTTTTGCCTGCTAGATGCGGAGCTAGACGCCATTTTCTGATTTTGCGAGTTTGATTTTGCATCGGTGCGCAATCGGCCATAACTTTTTTTCTATCGGTCCTAAAAATCTCCGTTCGGCACGGTTGGAAAGGTCTACTTTTCCGCTACATTTCGTCCATATAACACTTCTCTCTACGACGCATAGTTTCGGCGCTAGGAGCATTTTTCACTTTAGCTGTCCAGTTCCAACATTTTGGGCCACCTCATTCCAGCAGGGCAAAGTCTGAACCCTCAAATCGGACCCTGGAGTGAAAAAATGACATATCTCCGGCCCTATCCGACCGATTTAGCTCATTCGCACAGCAATCGAAAGGTCATGGTCTAACTTAAAAAATGCAATCATTGTTTGTTGGTTTTTGCCTGCTAGATGCGGAGCTAGACGCCATTTTCTGATTTTGCGAGTTTGATTTTGCATCGGTGCGCAATCGGCCATAACTTTTTTTCTATCGGTCCTAAAAATCTCCGTTCGGCACGGTTGGAAAGGTCTACTTTTCCGCTACATTTCGTCCATATAACACTTCTCTCTACGACGCATAGTTTCGGCGCTAGGAGCATTTTTCACTTTAGCTGTCCAGTTCCAACATTTTGGGCCACCTCATTCCAGCAGGGCAAAGTCTGAACCCTCAAATCGGACCCTGGAGTGAAAAAATGACATATCTCCGGCCCTATCCGACCGATTTAGCTCATTCGCACAGCAATCGAAAGGTCATGGTCTAACTTAAAAAATGCAATCATTGTTTGTTGGTTTTTGCCTGCTAGATGCGGAGCTAGACGCCATTTTCTGATTTTGCGAGTTTGATTTTGCATCGGTGCGCAATCGGCCATAACTTTTTTTCTATCGGTCCTAAAAATCTCCGTTCGGCACGGTTGGAAAGGTCTACTTTTCCGCTACATTTCGTCCATATAACACTTCTCTCTACGACGCATAGTTTCGGCGCTAGGAGCATTTTTCACTTTAGCTGTCCAGTTCCAACATTTTGGGCCACCTCATTCCAGCAGGGCAAAGTCTGAACCCTCAAATCGGACCCTGGAGTGAAAAAATGACATATCTCCGGCCCTATCCGACCGATTTAGCTCATTCGCACAGCAATCGAAAGGTCATGGTCTAACTTAAAAAATGCAATCATTGTTTGTTGGTTTTTGCCTGCTAGATGCGGAGCTAGACGCCATTTTCTGATTTTGCGAGTTTGATTTTGCATCGGTGCGCAATCGGCCATAACTTTTTTTCTATCGGTCCTAAAAATCTCCGTTCGGCACGGTTGGAAAGGTCTACTTTTCCGCTACATTTCGTCCATATAACACTTCTCTCTACGACGCATAGTTTCGGCGCTAGGAGCATTTTTCACTTTAGCTGTCCAGTTCCAACATTTTGGGCCACCTCATTCCAGCAGGGCAAAGTCTGAACCCTCAAATCGGACCCTGGAGTGAAAAAATGACATATCTCCGGCCCTATCCGACCGATTTAGCTCATTCGCACAGCAATCGAAAGGTCATGGTCTAACTTAAAAAATGCAATCATTGTTTGTTGGTTTTTGCCTGCTAGATGCGGAGCTAGACGCCATTTTCTGATTTTGCGAGTTTGATTTTGCATCGGTGCGCAATCGGCCATAACTTTTTTTCTATCGGTCCTAAAAATCTCCGTTCGGCACGGTTGGAAAGGTCTACTTTTCCGCTACATTTCGTCCATATAACACTTCTCTCTACGACGCATAGTTTCGGCGCTAGGAGCATTTTTCACTTTAGCTGTCCAGTTCCAACATTTTGGGCCACCTCATTCCAGCAGGGCAAAGTCTGAACCCTCAAATCGGACCCTGGAGTGAAAAAATGACATATCTCCGGCCCTATCCGACCGATTTAGCTCATTCGCACAGCAATCGAAAGGTCATGGTCTAACTTAAAAAATGCAATCATTGTTTGTTGGTTTTTGCCTGCTAGATGCGGAGCTAGACGCCATTTTCTGATTTTGCGAGTTTGATTTTGCATCGGTGCGCAATCGGCCATAACTTTTTTTCTATCGGTCCTAAAAATCTCCGTTCGGCACGGTTGGAAAGGTCTACTTTTCCGCTACATTTCGTCCATATAACACTTCTCTCTACGACGCATAGTTTCGGCGCTAGGAGCATTTTTCACTTTAGCTGTCCAGTTCCAACATTTTGGGCCACCTCATTCCAGCAGGGCAAAGTCTGAACCCTCAAATCGGACCCTGGAGTGAAAAAATGACATATCTCCGGCCCTATCCGACCGATTTAGCTCATTCGCACAGCAATCGAAAGGTCATGGTCTAACTTAAAAAATGCAATCATTGTTTGTTGGTTTTTGCCTGCTAGATGCGGAGCTAGACGCCATTTTCTGATTTTGCGAGTTTGATTTTGCATCGGTGCGCAATCGGCCATAACTTTTTTTCTATCGGTCCTAAAAATCTCCGTTCGGCACGGTTGGAAAGGTCTACTTTTCCGCTACATTTCGTCCATATAACACTTCTCTCTACGACGCATAGTTTCGGCGCTAGGAGCATTTTTCACTTTAGCTGTCCAGTTCCAACATTTTGGGCCACCTCATTCCAGCAGGGCAAAGTCTGAACCCTCAAATCGGACCCTGGAGTGAAAAAATGACATATCTCCGGCCCTATCCGACCGATTTAGCTCATTCGCACAGCAATCGAAAGGTCATGGTCTAACTTAAAAAATGCAATCATTGTTTGTTGGTTTTTGCCTGCTAGATGCGGAGCTAGACGCCATTTTCTGATTTTGCGAGTTTGATTTTGCATCGGTGCGCAATCGGCCATAACTTTTTTTCTATCGGTCCTAAAAATCTCCGTTCGGCACGGTTGGAAAGGTCTACTTTTCCGCTACATTTCGTCCATATAACACTTCTCTCTACGACGCATAGTTTCGGCGCTAGGAGCATTTTTCACTTTAGCTGTCCAGTTCCAACATTTTGGGCCACCTCATTCCAGCAGGGCAAAGTCTGAACCCTCAAATCGGACCCTGGAGTGAAAAAATGACATATCTCCGGCCCTATCCGACCGATTTAGCTCATTCGCACAGCAATCGAAAGGTCATGGTCTAACTTAAAAAATGCAATCATTGTTTGTTGGTTTTTGCCTGCTAGATGCGGAGCTAGACGCCATTTTCTGATTTTGCGAGTTTGATTTTGCATCGGTGCGCAATCGGCCATAACTTTTTTTCTATCGGTCCTAAAAATCTCCGTTCGGCACGGTTGGAAAGGTCTACTTTTCCGCTACATTTCGTCCATATAACACTTCTCTCTACGACGCATAGTTTCGGCGCTAGGAGCATTTTTCACTTTAGCTGTCCAGTTCCAACATTTTGGGCCACCTCATTCCAGCAGGGCAAAGTCTGAACCCTCAAATCGGACCCTGGAGTGAAAAAATGACATATCTCCGGCCCTATCCGACCGATTTAGCTCATTCGCACAGCAATCGAAAGGTCATGGTCTAACTTAAAAAATGCAATCATTGTTTGTTGGTTTTTGCCTGCTAGATGCGGAGCTAGACGCCATTTTCTGATTTTGCGAGTTTGATTTTGCATCGGTGCGCAATCGGCCATAACTTTTTTTCTATCGGTCCTAAAAATCTCCGTTCGGCACGGTTGGAAAGGTCTACTTTTCCGCTACATTTCGTCCATATAACACTTCTCTCTACGACGCATAGTTTCGGCGCTAGGAGCATTTTTCACTTTAGCTGTCCAGTTCCAACATTTTGGGCCACCTCATTCCAGCAGGGCAAAGTCTGAACCCTCAAATCGGACCCTGGAGTGAAAAAATGACATATCTCCGGCCCTATCCGACCGATTTAGCTCATTCGCACAGCAATCGAAAGGTCATGGTCTAACTTAAAAAATGCAATCATTGTTTGTTGGTTTTTGCCTGCTAGATGCGGAGCTAGACGCCATTTTCTGATTTTGCGAGTTTGATTTTGCATCGGTGCGCAATCGGCCATAACTTTTTTTCTATCGGTCCTAAAAATCTCCGTTCGGCACGGTTGGAAAGGTCTACTTTTCCGCTACATTTCGTCCATATAACACTTCTCTCTACGACGCATAGTTTCGGCGCTAGGAGCATTTTTCACTTTAGCTGTCCAGTTCCAACATTTTGGGCCACCTCATTCCAGCAGGGCAAAGTCTGAACCCTCAAATCGGACCCTGGAGTGAAAAAATGACATATCTCCGGCCCTATCCGACCGATTTAGCTCATTCGCACAGCAATCGAAAGGTCATGGTCTAACTTAAAAAATGCAATCATTGTTTGTTGGTTTTTGCCTGCTAGATGCGGAGCTAGACGCCATTTTCTGATTTTGCGAGTTTGATTTTGCATCGGTGCGCAATCGGCCATAACTTTTTTTCTATCGGTCCTAAAAATCTCCGTTCGGCACGGTTGGAAAGGTCTACTTTTCCGCTACATTTCGTCCATATAACACTTCTCTCTACGACGCATAGTTTCGGCGCTAGGAGCATTTTTCACTTTAGCTGTCCAGTTCCAACATTTTGGGCCACCTCATTCCAGCAGGGCAAAGTCTGAACCCTCAAATCGGACCCTGGAGTGAAAAAATGACATATCTCCGGCCCTATCCGACCGATTTAGCTCATTCGCACAGCAATCGAAAGGTCATGGTCTAACTTAAAAAATGCAATCATTGTTTGTTGGTTTTTGCCTGCTAGATGCGGAGCTAGACGCCATTTTCTGATTTTGCGAGTTTGATTTTGCATCGGTGCGCAATCGGCCATAACTTTTTTTCTATCGGTCCTAAAAATCTCCGTTCGGCACGGTTGGAAAGGTCTACTTTTCCGCTACATTTCGTCCATATAACACTTCTCTCTACGACGCATAGTTTCGGCGCTAGGAGCATTTTTCACTTTAGCTGTCCAGTTCCAACATTTTGGGCCACCTCATTCCAGCAGGGCAAAGTCTGAACCCTCAAATCGGACCCTGGAGTGAAAAAATGACATATCTCCGGCCCTATCCGACCGATTTAGCTCATTCGCACAGCAATCGAAAGGTCATGGTCTAACTTAAAAAATGCAATCATTGTTTGTTGGTTTTTGCCTGCTAGATGCGGAGCTAGACGCCATTTTCTGATTTTGCGAGTTTGATTTTGCATCGGTGCGCAATCGGCCATAACTTTTTTTCTATCGGTCCTAAAAATCTCCGTTCGGCACGGTTGGAAAGGTCTACTTTTCCGCTACATTTCGTCCATATAACACTTCTCTCTACGACGCATAGTTTCGGCGCTAGGAGCATTTTTCACTTTAGCTGTCCAGTTCCAACATTTTGGGCCACCTCATTCCAGCAGGGCAAAGTCTGAACCCTCAAATCGGACCCTGGAGTGAAAAAATGACATATCTCCGGCCCTATCCGACCGATTTAGCTCATTCGCACAGCAATCGAAAGGTCATGGTCTAACTTAAAAAATGCAATCATTGTTTGTTGGTTTTTGCCTGCTAGATGCGGAGCTAGACGCCATTTTCTGATTTTGCGAGTTTGATTTTGCATCGGTGCGCAATCGGCCATAACTTTTTTTCTATCGGTCCTAAAAATCTCCGTTCGGCACGGTTGGAAAGGTCTACTTTTCCGCTACATTTCGTCCATATAACACTTCTCTCTACGACGCATAGTTTCGGCGCTAGGAGCATTTTTCACTTTAGCTGTCCAGTTCCAACATTTTGGGCCACCTCATTCCAGCAGGGCAAAGTCTGAACCCTCAAATCGGACCCTGGAGTGAAAAAATGACATATCTCCGGCCCTATCCGACCGATTTAGCTCATTCGCACAGCAATCGAAAGGTCATGGTCTAACTTAAAAAATGCAATCATTGTTTGTTGGTTTTTGCCTGCTAGATGCGGAGCTAGACGCCATTTTCTGATTTTGCGAGTTTGATTTTGCATCGGTGCGCAATCGGCCATAACTTTTTTTCTATCGGTCCTAAAAATCTCCGTTCGGCACGGTTGGAAAGGTCTACTTTTCCGCTACATTTCGTCCATATAACACTTCTCTCTACGACGCATAGTTTCGGCGCTAGGAGCATTTTTCACTTTAGCTGTCCAGTTCCAACATTTTGGGCCACCTCATTCCAGCAGGGCAAAGTCTGAACCCTCAAATCGGACCCTGGAGTGAAAAAATGACATATCTCCGGCCCTATCCGACCGATTTAGCTCATTCGCACAGCAATCGAAAGGTCATGGTCTAACTTAAAAAATGCAATCATTGTTTGTTGGTTTTTGCCTGCTAGATGCGGAGCTAGACGCCATTTTCTGATTTTGCGAGTTTGATTTTGCATCGGTGCGCAATCGGCCATAACTTTTTTTCTATCGGTCCTAAAAATCTCCGTTCGGCACGGTTGGAAAGGTCTACTTTTCCGCTACATTTCGTCCATATAACACTTCTCTCTACGACGCATAGTTTCGGCGCTAGGAGCATTTTTCACTTTAGCTGTCCAGTTCCAACATTTTGGGCCACCTCATTCCAGCAGGGCAAAGTCTGAACCCTCAAATCGGACCCTGGAGTGAAAAAATGACATATCTCCGGCCCTATCCGACCGATTTAGCTCATTCGCACAGCAATCGAAAGGTCATGGTCTAACTTAAAAAATGCAATCATTGTTTGTTGGTTTTTGCCTGCTAGATGCGGAGCTAGACGCCATTTTCTGATTTTGCGAGTTTGATTTTGCATCGGTGCGCAATCGGCCATAACTTTTTTTCTATCGGTCCTAAAAATCTCCGTTCGGCACGGTTGGAAAGGTCTACTTTTCCGCTACATTTCGTCCATATAACACTTCTCTCTACGACGCATAGTTTCGGCGCTAGGAGCATTTTTCACTTTAGCTGTCCAGTTCCAACATTTTGGGCCACCTCATTCCAGCAGGGCAAAGTCTGAACCCTCAAATCGGACCCTGGAGTGAAAAAATGACATATCTCCGGCCCTATCCGACCGATTTAGCTCATTCGCACAGCAATCGAAAGGTCATGGTCTAACTTAAAAAATGCAATCATTGTTTGTTGGTTTTTGCCTGCTAGATGCGGAGCTAGACGCCATTTTCTGATTTTGCGAGTTTGATTTTGCATCGGTGCGCAATCGGCCATAACTTTTTTTCTATCGGTCCTAAAAATCTCCGTTCGGCACGGTTGGAAAGGTCTACTTTTCCGCTACATTTCGTCCATATAACACTTCTCTCTACGACGCATAGTTTCGGCGCTAGGAGCATTTTTCACTTTAGCTGTCCAGTTCCAACATTTTGGGCCACCTCATTCCAGCAGGGCAAAGTCTGAACCCTCAAATCGGACCCTGGAGTGAAAAAATGACATATCTCCGGCCCTATCCGACCGATTTAGCTCATTCGCACAGCAATCGAAAGGTCATGGTCTAACTTAAAAAATGCAATCATTGTTTGTTGGTTTTTGCCTGCTAGATGCGGAGCTAGACGCCATTTTCTGATTTTGCGAGTTTGATTTTGCATCGGTGCGCAATCGGCCATAACTTTTTTTCTATCGGTCCTAAAAATCTCCGTTCGGCACGGTTGGAAAGGTCTACTTTTCCGCTACATTTCGTCCATATAACACTTCTCTCTACGACGCATAGTTTCGGCGCTAGGAGCATTTTTCACTTTAGCTGTCCAGTTCCAACATTTTGGGCCACCTCATTCCAGCAGGGCAAAGTCTGAACCCTCAAATCGGACCCTGGAGTGAAAAAATGACATATCTCCGGCCCTATCCGACCGATTTAGCTCATTCGCACAGCAATCGAAAGGTCATGGTCTAACTTAAAAAATGCAATCATTGTTTGTTGGTTTTTGCCTGCTAGATGCGGAGCTAGACGCCATTTTCTGATTTTGCGAGTTTGATTTTGCATCGGTGCGCAATCGGCCATAACTTTTTTTCTATCGGTCCTAAAAATCTCCGTTCGGCACGGTTGGAAAGGTCTACTTTTCCGCTACATTTCGTCCATATAACACTTCTCTCTACGACGCATAGTTTCGGCGCTAGGAGCATTTTTCACTTTAGCTGTCCAGTTCCAACATTTTGGGCCACCTCATTCCAGCAGGGCAAAGTCTGAACCCTCAAATCGGACCCTGGAGTGAAAAAATGACATATCTCCGGCCCTATCCGACCGATTTAGCTCATTCGCACAGCAATCGAAAGGTCATGGTCTAACTTAAAAAATGCAATCATTGTTTGTTGGTTTTTGCCTGCTAGATGCGGAGCTAGACGCCATTTTCTGATTTTGCGAGTTTGATTTTGCATCGGTGCGCAATCGGCCATAACTTTTTTTCTATCGGTCCTAAAAATCTCCGTTCGGCACGGTTGGAAAGGTCTACTTTTCCGCTACATTTCGTCCATATAACACTTCTCTCTACGACGCATAGTTTCGGCGCTAGGAGCATTTTTCACTTTAGCTGTCCAGTTCCAACATTTTGGGCCACCTCATTCCAGCAGGGCAAAGTCTGAACCCTCAAATCGGACCCTGGAGTGAAAAAATGACATATCTCCGGCCCTATCCGACCGATTTAGCTCATTCGCACAGCAATCGAAAGGTCATGGTCTAACTTAAAAAATGCAATCATTGTTTGTTGGTTTTTGCCTGCTAGATGCGGAGCTAGACGCCATTTTCTGATTTTGCGAGTTTGATTTTGCATCGGTGCGCAATCGGCCATAACTTTTTTTCTATCGGTCCTAAAAATCTCCGTTCGGCACGGTTGGAAAGGTCTACTTTTCCGCTACATTTCGTCCATATAACACTTCTCTCTACGACGCATAGTTTCGGCGCTAGGAGCGTTTTCTCCTACTTCCCTACTTCCCTACTTCCCTACTTCCCTACTTCCCTACTTCCCTACTTCCCTACTTCCCTACTTCCCTACTTCCCTACTTCCCTACTTCCCTACTTCCCTACTTCCCTACTTCCCTACTTCCCTACTTCCCTACTTCCCTACTTCCCTACTTCCCTACTTCCCTACTTCCCTACTTCCCTACTTCCCTACTTCCCTACTTCCCTACTTCCCTACTTCCCTACTTCCCTACTTCCCTACTTCCCTACTTCCCTACTTCCCTACTTCCCTACTTCCCTACTTCCCTACTTCCCTACTTCCCTACTTCCCTACTTCCCTACTTCCCTACTTCCCTACTTCCCTACTTCCCTACTTCCTACTGTCTAAACCTAAACTACAAGTTGTCTAGTCTGCTACTTTTCGAATGTGACCCGGTTGCATATTTTAGGACAAGGTTTTGTTTAAGCCTTGATTGAGTAAAGTTGGAAGTTGTATATATAAGATGATCCATATACACTAGGTCTATCGATAATAACATTACAAGTCCGCTTCGCATACAAGATCGTACGCAACGTTATCGACGAAGCATGCAATGCCATTACCGGCAGCAAGTACTGTATGCATGCCGCCGCCGTGCTGCTACCAGCACGACTGACGAGAAGTGCTTGCTACCTGCAGAGCGAGTCGGCCATTGTATACTTTGTGAGAAAGAGAAGAAATAAGCTTCTTGATGAGAGTGAGCTAGTGTGATACGGAGAGGAGCGGGCGATAGTATGTTGGGTTATTCTCGTGAGTGTCGGTTTGAGTTACTGCTGCTATCAGCAACGCACGTACTACACTGACGTGCTTGCTACCTGCAGAGCGTAGTGTACGCTAGCATGCTTTTGCGCCATGCATAGCGTCCCTCAGGTAGAAACCGTACCGGCCATCGAAGCGCTGACCGGGTGGGTGCGTCAGCCGAAAATTCTGAGTACGCTGTGTCACTTCCCCTTTTCTTGTCACCCCTCATGCAAACAATTGAATACCAACCGGTACGACCGGTATATTACATATTTCACCAGATGGCCGTTCGCTTTTACTTTTAAAGTTGGTGAGAATCTAAAGGAGGAGTTAGAACGCGCAGTGTAAGCCGGGTTTAACCAATGGGACTAGTTGTATTGAGTCGGCCATTTTTTTCCAGTTCCTTAATTTATAGCCTTTCCTCTCCTAATCAAACTAATTAATTTTATTTACATTTACAATTGGTGAGAATCTAGGGGAGGAGTTAGAACGCGCAGTGTAAGCCGAGTTTAACCAATGGGACTAGTTGTATCGAGTCGGCCATTGTATAGAAACATTGCGAAAGAGGGGAAATCAGCTTCATGTAAAGAGTGAGCGAGTGTGAATGGAGAGGAGCGGGCGATAGCATGTTGGATTATTTTTGTGAGTGTCGATTTGAGTTAGTGTGCGTTCGTGAGTTACTGTTATTCTAGGTCGTACCGGTTGGAATTCAATTGTTTGCATGAGGGGTGTCAAGAAAAGGGGAAGTGACACAGCGTACTCAGAATTTTCGGCTAGACCTGCACGATGGCGCAATATTAATATTAGTATTTTTCAAAAACACGCAAAAATACCATTCTCATATTTTCACATAGCCTTCTCAAAGGTTGGGGAAAGAAATCTGCGTACTCAGAATTTTCGGCTAGACCTGCACGATGGCGCAATATTAATATTAGTATTTTTCAAAAACACGCAAAAATACCATTCTCATATTTTCACATAGCCTTCTCAAAGGTTGGGGAAAGAAATCTGCGTACTCAGAATTTTCGGCTAGACCTGCACGATGGCGCAATATTAATATTAGTATTTTTCAAAAATACCATTTTAATATTTTCACATAGCCTTCTCAAAGGTTGGGGAAAGAAATCTGCGTACTCAGAATTTTCGGCTAGACCTGCACGATGGCGCAATATTAATATTAGCATTTTTCAAAAACACGCAAATATACCATTTTCATATTTTCACATAGCCATCTCAAAGGTTGGGGAAAGAAATCTGCGTACTCAGAATTTTCGGCTAGACCTGCACGATGGCGCAATATTAATATTAGTATTTTTCAAAAATACCATTTTCATATTTTCACATAGCCTTCTCATAGGTTGGGGAAAGAAATCTGCGTACTCAGAATTTTCGGCTAGACCTGCACGATGGCGCAATATTAATATTAGCATTTTTCAAAAACACGCAAATATACCATTTTCATATTTTCACATAGCCATCTCAAAGGTTGGGGAAAGAAATCTGCGTACTCAGAATTTTCGGCTAGACCTCCACGATGGCGCAATATTAATATAAGTATTTTTCAAAAACACGCAAAAATACCATTCTCATATTTTCACACAGCCTTCTCAAAGGTTGGGGAAAGAAATCTGCGTACTCAGAATTTTCGGCTAGACCTGCACGATGGCGCAATATTAATATTAGTATTTTTCAAAAACACGCAAAAATACCATTCTCATATTTTCACATAGCCTTCTCAAAGGTTGGGGAAAGAAATCTGCGTACTCAGAATTTTCGGCTAGACCTGCACGATGGCGCAATATTAATATTAGTATTTTTCAAAAATACCATTTTAATATTTTCACATAGCCTTCTCAAAGGTTGGGGAAAGAAATCTGCGTACTCAGAATTTTAGGCTAGACCTGCACGATGGCGCAATATTAATATTAGCATTTTTCAAAAACACGCAAATATACCATTTTCATATTTTCACATAGCCATCTCAAAGGTTGGGGAAAGAAATCTGCGTACTCAGAATTTTCGGCTAGACCTCCACGATGGCGCAATATTAATATAAGTATTTTTCAAAAACACGCAAAAATACCATTCTCATATTTTCACACAGCCTTCTCAAAGGTTGGGGAAAGAAATCTGCGTACTCAGAATTTTCGGCTAGACCTGCACGATGGCGCAATATTAATATTAGCATTTTTCAAAAACACGCAAATATACCATTTTCATATTTTCACATAGCCATCTCAAAGGTTGGGGAAAGAAATCTGCGTACTCAGAATTTTCGGCTAGACCTGCACGATGGCGCAATATTAATATTAGTAATTTTCAAAAACACGCAAAATTACCATTCTCATATTTTCACATAGCCTTCTCAAATATTGGGGAAAGAAATCTGCGTACTCAGAACTTTCGGCTAGATCTGCACGATGGCGCAATATTAATATTAGCATTTTTCAAAAACACGCAAAAATACCATTTTCATATTTTCACATAGCCTTTTGAAAGGTTGGAAGAAGAAATCTGCGTACTCAGAATTTCCGGCTAGACCTGCACGATGGCGCAATATTAATATTAGCATTTTTCAAAAACACGCAAATATACCATTTTCATATTTTCACATAGCCATCTCAAAGGTTGGGGAAAGAAATCTGCGTACTCAGAATTTTCGGCTAGACCTGCACGATGGCGCAATATTAATATTAGTATTTTTCAAAAATACCATTTCCATATTTTCACATAGCCTTCTCAAAGGTTGGGGAAAGAAATCTGCGTACTCAGAATTTTCGGCTAGACCTGTACGATGGCGCAATATTAATATTAGCATTTTTCAAAAACACGCAAATATACCATTTTCATATTTTCACATAGCCATCTCAAAGGTTGGGGAAAGAAATCTGCGTACTCAGAATTTTCGGCTAGACCTGCACGATGGCGCAATATTAATATTAGTATTTTTCAAAAATACCATTTTCATATTTTCACATAGCCTTCTCAAAGGTTGGGGAAAGAAATCTGCGTACTCAGAATTTTCGGCTAGACCTGCACGATGGCGCAATATTAATATTAGTATTTTTCAAAAACACGCAAAAATACCATTCTCATATTTTCACATAGCCTTCTCAAAGGTTGGGGAAAGAAATCTGCGTACTCAGAATTTTCGGCTAGACCTGCACGATGGCGCAATATTAATATTAGTATTTTTCAAAAATACCATTTTCATATTTTCACATAGCCTTCTCAAAGGTTGGGGAAAGAAATCTGCGTACTCAGAATTTTCGGCTAGACCTGCACGATGGCGCAATATTAATATTAGTATTTTTCAAAAACACGCAAAAATACCATTCTCATATATTCACATAGCCTTCTCAAAGGTTGGGGAAAGAAATCTGCGTACTCAGAATTTTCGGCTAGACCTCCACGATGGCGCAATATTAATATTAGTATTTTTCAAAAATACCATTTTCATATTTTCACATAGCCTTCTCAAAGTTTGGGGAAAGAAATCTGCGTACTCAGAATTTTCGGCTAGACCTGCACGATGGCGCAATATTAATATTAGTATTTTTCAAAAACACGCAAAAATACCATTCTCATATTTTCACATAGCCTTCTCAAAGTTTGGGGAAAGAAATCTGCGTACTCAGAATTTTCGGCTAGACCTGCACGATGGCGCAATATTAATATTAGTATTTTTCAAAAATACCATTTTCATATTTTCACATAGCCTTCTCAAAGGTTGGGGAAAGAAATCTGCGTACTCAGAATTTTCGGCTAGACCTGCACGATGGCGCAATATTAATATTAGTATTTTTCAAAAACACGCAAAAATACCATTCTCATATTTTCACATAGCCTTCTCAAAGGTTGGGGAAAGAAATCTGCGTACTCAGAATTTTCGGCTAGACCTCCACGATGGCGCAATATTAATATTAGTATTTTTCAAAAATACCATTTTCATATTTTCACATAGCCTTCTCAAAGGTTGGGGAAAGAAATCTGCGTACTCAGAATTTTCGGCTAGACCTGCACGATGGCGCAATATTAATATTAGTATTTTTCAAAAATACCATTTTCATATTTTCACATAGCCTTCTCAAAGGTTGGGGAAAGAAATCTGCGTACTCAGAATTTTCGGCTAGACCTGCACGATGGCGCAATATTAATATTAGTATTTTTCAAAAACACGCAAAAATACCATTCTCATATTTTCACATAGCCTTCTCAAAGGTTGGGGAAAGAAATCTGCGTACTCAGAATTTTCGGCTAGACCTGCACGATGGCGCAATATTAATATTAGTATTTTTCAAAAATACCATTTTAATATTTTCACATAGCCTTCTCAAAGGTTGGGGAAAGAAATCTGCGTACTCAGAATTTTCGGCTAGACCTGCACGATGGCGCAATATTAATATTAGCATTTTTCAAAAACACGCAAATATACCATTTTCATATTTTCACATAGCCATCTCAAAGGTTGGGGAAAGAAATCTGCGTACTCAGAATTTTCGGCTAGACCTGCACGATGGCGCAATATTAATATTAGTATTTTTCAAAAATACCATTTTCATATTTTCACATAGCCTTCTCATAGGTTGGGGAAAGAAATCTGCGTACTCAGAATTTTCGGCTAGACCTGCACGATGGCGCAATATTAATATTAGCATTTTTCAAAAACACGCAAATATACCATTTTCATATTTTCACATAGCCATCTCAAAGGTTGGGGAAAGAAATCTGCGTACTCAGAATTTTCGGCTAGACCTCCACGATGGCGCAATATTAATATAAGTATTTTTCAAAAACACGCAAAAATACCATTCTCATATTTTCACACAGCCTTCTCAAAGGTTGGGGAAAGAAATCTGCGTACTCAGAATTTTCGGCTAGACCTGCACGATGGCGCAATATTAATATTAGCATTTTTCAAAAACACGCAAATATACCATTTTCATATTTTCACATAGCCATCTCAAAGGTTGGGGAAAGAAATCTGCGTACTCAGAATTTTCGGCTAGACCTGCACGATGGCGCAATATTAATATTAGTAATTTTCAAAAACACGCAAAATTACCATTCTCATATTTTCACATAGCCTTCTCAAATATTGGGGAAAGAAATCTGCGTACTCAGAACTTTCGGCTAGATCTGCACGATGGCGCAATATTAATATTAACATTTTTCAAAAACACGCAAAAATACCATTTTCATATTTTCATATAGCCTTTTGAAAGGTTGGAAGAAGAAATCTGCGTACTCAGAATTTCCGGCTAGACCTGCACGATGGCGCAATATGATTATTAGCATTTTTCAAAAACAAGAAAAAATACCATTCTCATATTTTCACATAGCCTTCTGATAGGTTGGGGAAAGAAATCTGCGTACTCAGAATTTTCGGCTAGACCTCCACGATGGCGCAATATTAATATTAGCATTTTTCAAAAACACGAAATAATACCATTCTCATATTTTCACATAGCCTTCTCATAGGTTGGGGAAAGAAATCTGCGTACTCAGAATTTTCGGCTAGACCTGCACGATGGCGCAATATTAATATTAGTATTTTTCAAAAACACGCAAAAATACCATTCTCATATTTTCACATAGCCTTCTCAAAGGTTGGGGAAAGAAATCTGCGTACTCAGAATTTTCGGCTAGACCTGCACGATGGCGCAATATTAATATTAGTATTTTTCAAAAACACGCAAAAATACCATTCTCATATTTTCACATAGCCTTCTCAAAGGTTGGGGAAAGAAATCTGCGTACTCAGAATTTTCGGCTAGACCTGCACGATGGCGCAATATTAATATTAGTATTTTTCAAAAATACCATTTCCATATTTTCACATAGCCTTCTCAAAGGTTGGGGAAAGAAATCTGCGTACTCAGAATTTTCGGCTAGACCTGTACGATGGCGCAATATTAATATTAGCATTTTTCGAAAACACGCAAATATACCATTTTCATATTTTCACATAGCCATCTCAAAGGTTGGGGAAAGAAATCTGCGTACTCAGAATTTTCGGCTAGACCTGCACGATGGCGCAATATTAATATTAGTAATTTTCAAAAACACGCAAAATTACCATTCTCATATTTTCACATAGCCTTCTCAAATATTGGGGAAAGAAATCTGCGTACTCAGAACTTTCGGCTAGATCTGCACGATGGCGCAATATTAATATTAACATTTTTCAAAAACACGCAAAAATACCATTTTCATATTTTCACATAGCCTTTTGAAAGGTTGGAAGAAGAAATCTGCGTACTCAGAATTTCCGGCTAGACCTGCACGATGGCGCAATATTAATATTAGCATTTTTCAAAAACACGCAAATATACCATTTTCATATTTTCACATAGCCATCTCAAAGGTTGGGGAAAGAAATCTGCGTACTCAGAATTTTCGGCTAGACCTGCACGATGGCGCAATATTAATATTAGTATTTTTCAAAAATACCATTTCCATATTTTCACATAGCCTTCTCAAAGGTTGGGGAAAGAAATCTGCGTACTCAGAATTTTCGGCTAGACCTGTACGATGGCGCAATATTAATATTAGCATTTTTCAAAAACACGCAAATATACCATTTTCATATTTTCACATAGCCATCTCAAAGGTTGGGGAAAGAAATCTGCGTACTCAGAATTTTCGGCTAGACCTGCACGATGGCGCAATATTAATATTAGTATTTTTCAAAAATACCATTTTCATATTTTCACATAGCCTTCTCAAAGGTTGGGGAAAGAAATCTGCGTACTCAGAATTTTCGGCTAGACCTGCACGATGGCGCAATATTAATATTAGTATTTTTCAAAAACACGCAAAAATACCATTCTCATATTTTCACATAGCCTTCTCAAAGGTTGGGGAAAGAAATCTGCGTACTCAGAATTTTCGGCTAGACCTGCACGATGGCGCAATATTAATATTAGTATTTTTCAAAAATTCCATTTTCATATTTTCACATAGCCTTCTCAAAGGTTGGGGAAAGAAATCTGCGTACTCAGAATTTTCGGCTAGACCTGCACGATGGCGCAATATTAATATTAGTATTTTTCAAAAACACGCAAAAATACCATTCTCATATATTCACATAGCCTTCTCAAAGGTTGGGGAAAGAAATCTGCGTACTCAGAATTTTCGGCTAGACCTCCACGATGGCGCAATATTAATATTAGTATTTTTCAAAAATACCATTTTCATATTTTCACATAGCCTTCTCAAAGTTTGGGGAAAGAAATCTGCGTACTCAGAATTTTCGGCTAGACCTGCACGATGGCGCAATATTAATATTAGTATTTTTCAAAAACACGCAAAAATACCATTCTCATATTTTCAAATAGCCTTCTCAAAGTTTGGGGAAAGAAATCTGCGTACTCAGAATTTTCGGCTAGACCTGCACGATGGCGCAATATTAATATTAGTATTTTTCAAAAATACCATTTTCATATTTTCACATAGCCTTCTCAAAGGTTGGGGAAAGAAATCTGCGTACTCAGAATTTTCGGCTAGACCTGCACGATGGGGCAATATTAATATTAGTATTTTTCAAAAACACGCAAAAATACCATTCTCATATATTCACATAGCCTTCTCAAAGGTTGGGGAAAGAAATCTGCGTACTCAGAATTTTCGGCTAGACCTCCACGATGGCGCAATATTAATATTAGTATTTTTCAAAAATACCATTTTCATATTTTCACATAGCCTTCTCAAAGTTTGGGGAAAGAAATCTGCGTACTCAGAATTTTCGGCTAGACCTGCACGATGGCGCAATATTAATATTAGTATTTTTCAAAAACACGCAAAAATACCATTCTCATATTTTCACATAGCCTTCTCAAAGTTTGGGGAAAGAAATCTGCGTACTCAGAATTTTCGGCTAGACCTGCACGATGGCGCAATATTAATATTAGTATTTTTCAAAAATACCATTTTCATATTTTCACATAGCCTTCTCAAAGGTTGGGGAAAGAAATCTGCGTACTCAGAATTTTCGGCTAGACCTGCACGATGGCGCAATATTAATATTAGTATTTTTCAAAAACACGCAAAAATACCATTCTCATATTTTCACATAGCCTTCTCAAAGGTTGGGGAAAGAAATCTGCGTACTCAGAATTTTCGGCTAGACCTCCACGATGGCGCAATATTAATATTAGTATTTTTCAAAAATACCATTTTCATATTTTCACATAGCCTTCTCAAAGGTTGGGGAAAGAAATCTGCGTACTCAGAATTTTCGGCTAGACCTGCACGATGGCGCAATATTAATATTAGTATTTTTCAAAAATACCATTTTCATATTTTCACATAGCCTTCTCAAAGGTTGGGGAAAGAAATCTGCGTACTCAGAATTTTCGGCTAGACCTGCACGATGGCGCAATATTAATATTAGTATTTTTCAAAAACACGCAAAAATACCATTCTCATATTTTCACATAGCCTTCTCAAAGGTTGGGGAAAGAAATCTGCGTACTCAGAATTTTCGGCTAGACCTGCACGATGGCGCAATATTAATATTAGTATTTTTCAAAAATACCATTTTAATATTTTCACATAGCCTTCTCAAAGGTTGGGGAAAGAAATCTGCGTACTCAGAATTTTCGGCTAGACCTGCACGATGGCGCAATATTAATATTAGCATTTTTCAAAAACACGCAAATATACCATTTTCATATTTTCACATAGCCATCTCAAAGGTTGGGGAAAGAAATCTGCGTACTCAGAATTTTCGGCTAGACCTGCACGATGGCGCAATATTAATATTAGTAATTTTCAAAAACACGCAAAATTACCATTCTCATATTTTCACATAGCCTTCTCAAATATTGGGGAAAGAAATCTGCGTACTCAGAACTTTCGGCTAGATCTGCACGATGGCGCAATATTAATATTAACATTTTTCAAAAACACGCAAAAATACCATTCTCATATTTTCACACAGCCTTCTCAAAGGTTGGGGAAAGAAATCTGCGTACTCAGAATTTTCGGCTAGACCTGCACGATGGCGCAATATTAATATTAGCATTTTTCAAAAACACGCAAATATACCATTTTCATATTTTCACATAGCCATCTCAAAGGTTGGGGAAAGAAATCTGCGTACTCAGAATTTTCGGCTAGACCTGCACGATGGCGCAATATTAATATTAGTAATTTTCAAAAACACGCAAAATTACCATTCTCATATTTTCACATAGCCTTCTCAAATATTGGGGAAAGAAATCTGCGTACTCAGAACTTTCGGCTAGATCTGCACGATGGCGCAATATTAATATTAACATTTTTCAAAAACACGCAAAAATACCATTTTCATATTTTCACATAGCCTTTTGAAAGGTTGGAAGAAGAAATCTGCGTACTCAGAATTTCCGGCTAGACCTGCACGATGGCGCAATATTAATATTAGCATTTTTCAAAAACACGCAAATATACCATTTTCATATTTTCACATAGCCTTCTCAAAGGTTGGGGAAAGAAATCTGCGTACTCAGAATTTTCGGCTAGACCTGCACGATGGCGCAATATTAATATTAGTATTTTTCAAAAATACCATTTTCATATTTTCACATAGCCTTCTCAAAGGTTGGGGAAAGAAATCTGCGTACTCAGAATTTTCGGCTAGACCTGCACGATGGCGCAATATTAATATTAGTATTTTTCAAAAACACGCAAAAATACCATTCTCATATTTTCACATAGCCTTCTCAAAGGTTGGGGAAAGAAATCTGCGTACTCAGAATTTTCGGCTAGACCTGCACGATGGCGCAATATTAATATTAGTATTTTTCAAAAATACCATTTTAATATTTTCACATAGCCTTCTCAAAGGTTGGGGAAAGAAATCTGCGTACTCAGAATTTTCGGCTAGACCTGCACGATGGCGCAATATTAATATTAGCATTTTTCAAAAACACGCAAATATACCATTTTCATATTTTCACATAGCCATCTCAAAGGTTGGGGAAAGAAATCTGCGTACTCAGAATTTTCGGCTAGACCTGCACGATGGCGCAATATTAATATTAGTATTTTTCAAAAATACCATTTTCATATTTTCACATAGCCTTCTCATAGGTTGGGGAAAGAAATCTGCGTACTCAGAATTTTCGGCTAGACCTGCACGATGGCGCAATATTAATATTAGCATTTTTCAAAAACACGCAAATATACCATTTTCATATTTTCACATAGCCATCTCAAAGGTTGGGGAAAGAAATCTGCGTACTCAGAATTTTCGGCTAGACCTCCACGATGGCGCAATATTAATATTAGTATTTTTCAAAAATACCATTTTCATATTTTCACATAGCCTTCTCAAAGGTTGGGGAAAGAAATCTGCGTACTCAGAATTTTCGGCTAGACCTGCACGATGGCGCAATATTAATATTAGTATTTTTCAAAAATACCATTTTCATATTTTCACATAGCCTTCTCAAAGGTTGGGGAAAGAAATCTGCGTACTCAGAATTTTCGGCTAGACCTGCACGATGGCGCAATATTAATATTAGTATTTTTCAAAAACACGCAAAAATACCATTCTCATATTTTCACATAGCCTTCTCAAAGGTTGGGGAAAGAAATCTGCGTACTCAGAATTTTCGGCTAGACCTGCACGATGGCGCAATATTAATATTAGTATTTTTCAAAAATACCATTTTAATATTTTCACATAGCCTTCTCAAAGGTTGGGGAAAGAAATCTGCGTACTCAGAATTTTCGGCTAGACCTGCACGATGGCGCAATATTAATATTAGCATTTTTCAAAAACACGCAAATATACCATTTTCATATTTTCACATAGCCATCTCAAAGGTTGGGGAAAGAAATCTGCGTACTCAGAATTTTCGGCTAGACCTGCACGATGGCGCAATATTAATATTAGTATTTTTCAAAAATACCATTTTCATATTTTCACATAGCCTTCTCATAGGTTGGGGAAAGAAATCTGCGTACTCAGAATTTTCGGCTAGACCTGCACGATGGCGCAATATTAATATTAGCATTTTTCAAAAACACGCAAATATACCATTTTCATATTTTCACATAGCCATCTCAAAGGTTGGGGAAAGAAATCTGCGTACTCAGAATTTTCGGCTAGACCTCCACGATGGCGCAATATTAATATAAGTATTTTTCAAAAACACGCAAAAATACCATTCTCATATTTTCACACAGCCTTCTCAAAGGTTGGGGAAAGAAATCTGCGTACTCAGAATTTTCGGCTAGACCTGCACGATGGCGCAATATTAATATTAGCATTTTTCAAAAACACGCAAATATACCATTTTCATATTTTCACATAGCCATCTCAAAGGTTGGGGAAAGAAATCTGCGTACTCAGAATTTTCGGCTAGACCTGCACGATGGCGCAATATTAATATTAGTAATTTTCAAAAACACGCAAAATTACCATTCTCATATTTTCACATAGCCTTCTCAAATATTGGGGAAAGAAATCTGCGTACTCAGAACTTTCGGCTAGATCTGCACGATGGCGCAATATTAATATTAACATTTTTCAAAAACACGCAAAAATACCATTTTCATATTTTCACATAGCCTTTTGAAAGGTTGGAAGAAGAAATCTGCGTACTCAGAATTTCCGGCTAGACCTGCACGATGGCGCAATATGATTATTAGCATTTTTCAAAAACAAGAAAAAATACCATTCTCATATTTTCACATAGCCTTCTGATAGGTTGGGGAAAGAAATCTGCGTACTCAGAATTTTCGGCTAGACCTCCACGATGGCGCAATATTAATATTAGCATTTTTCAAAAACACGAAATAATACCATTCTCATATTTTCACATAGCCTTCTCATAGGTTGGGGAAAGAAATCTGCGTACTCAGAATTTTCGGCTAGACCTGCACGATGGCGCAATATTAATATTAGTATTTTTCAAAAACACGCAAAAATACCATTCTCATATTTTCACATAGCCTTCTCAAAGGTTGGGGAAAGAAATCTGCGTACTCAGAATTTTCGGCTAGACCTGCACGATGGCGCAATATTAATATTAGTATTTTTCAAAAACACGCAAAAATACCATTCTCATATTTTCACATAGCCTTCTCAAAGGTTGGGGAAAGAAATCTGCGTACTCAGAATTTTCGGCTAGACCTGCACGATGGCGCAATATTAATATTAGTATTTTTCAAAAATACCATTTTAATATTTTCACATAGCCTTCTCAAAGGTTGGGGAAAGAAATCTGCGTACTCAGAATTTTCGGCTAGACCTGCACGATGGCGCAATATTAATATTAGCATTTTTCAAAAACACGCAAATATACCATTTTCATATTTTCACATAGCCATCTCAAAGGTTGGGGAAAGAAATCTGCGTACTCAGAATTTTCGGCTAGACCTGCACGATGGCGCAATATTAATATTAGTATTTTTCAAAAATACCATTTTCATATTTTCACATAGCCTTCTCATAGGTTGGGGAAAGAAATCTGCGTACTCAGAATTTTCGGCTAGACCTGCACGATGGCGCAATATTAATATTAGCATTTTTCAAAAACACGCAAATATACCATTTTCATATTTTCACATAGCCATCTCAAAGGTTGGGGAAAGAAATCTGCGTACTCAGAATTTTCGGCTAGACCTCCACGATGGCGCAATATTAATATAAGTATTTTTCAAAAACACGCAAAAATACCATTCTCATATTTTCACACAGCCTTCTCAAAGGTTGGGGAAAGAAATCTGCGTACTCAGAATTTTCGGCTAGACCTGCACGATGGCGCAATATTAATATTAGCATTTTTCGAAAACACGCAAATATACCATTTTCATATTTTCACATAGCCATCTCAAAGGTTGGGGAAAGAAATCTGCGTACTCAGAATTTTCGGCTAGACCTGCACGATGGCGCAATATTAATATTAGTAATTTTCAAAAACACGCAAAATTACCATTCTCATATTTTCACATAGCCTTCTCAAATATTGGGGAAAGAAATCTGCGTACTCAGAACTTTCGGCTAGATCTGCACGATGGCGCAATATTAATATTAACATTTTTCAAAAACACGCAAAAATACCATTTTCATATTTTCACATAGCCTTTTGAAAGGTTGGAAGAAGAAATCTGCGTACTCAGAATTTCCGGCTAGACCTGCACGATGGCGCAATATTAATATTAGCATTTTTCAAAAACACGCAAATATACCATTTTCATATTTTCACATAGCCATCTCAAAGGTTGGGGAAAGAAATCTGCGTACTCAGAATTTTCGGCTAGACCTGCACGATGGCGCAATATTAATATTAGTATTTTTCAAAAATACCATTTCCATATTTTCACATAGCCTTCTCAAAGGTTGGGGAAAGAAATCTGCGTACTCAGAATTTTCGGCTAGACCTGTACGATGGCGCAATATTAATATTAGCATTTTTCAAAAACACGCAAATATACCATTTTCATATTTTCACATAGCCATCTCAAAGGTTGGGGAAAGAAATCTGCGTACTCAGAATTTTCGGCTAGACCTGCACGATGGCGCAATATTAATATTAGTATTTTTCAAAAATACCATTTTCATATTTTCACATAGCCTTCTCAAAGGTTGGGGAAAGAAATCTGCGTACTCAGAATTTTCGGCTAGACCTGCACGATGGCGCAATATTAATATTAGTATTTTTCAAAAACACGCAAAAATACCATTCTCATATTTTCACATAGCCTTCTCAAAGGTTGGGGAAAGAAATCTGCGTACTCAGAATTTTCGGCTAGACCTGCACGATGGCGCAATATTAATATTAGTATTTTTCAAAAATACCATTTTCATATTTTCACATAGCCTTCTCAAAGGTTGGGGAAAGAAATCTGCGTACTCAGAATTTTCGGCTAGACCTGCACGATGGCGCAATATTAATATTAGTATTTTTCAAAAACACGCAAAAATACCATTCTCATATATTCACATAGCCTTCTCAAAGGTTGGGGAAAGAAATCTGCGTACTCAGAATTTTCGGCTAGACCTCCACGATGGCGCAATATTAATATTAGTATTTTTCAAAAATACCATTTTCATATTTTCACATAGCCTTCTCAAAGTTTGGGGAAAGAAATCTGCGTACTCAGAATTTTCGGCTAGACCTGCACGATGGCGCAATATTAATATTAGTATTTTTCAAAAACACGCAAAAATACCATTCTCATATTTTCACATAGCCTTCTCAAAGTTTGGGGAAAGAAATCTGCGTACTCAGAATTTTCGGCTAGACCTGCACGATGGCGCAATATTAATATTAGTATTTTTCAAAAATACCATTTTCATATTTTCACATAGCCTTCTCAAAGGTTGGGGAAAGAAATCTGCGTACTCAGAATTTTCGGCTAGACCTGCACGATGGGGCAATATTAATATTAGTATTTTTCAAAAACACGCAAAAATACCATTCTCATATATTCACATAGCCTTCTCAAAGGTTGGGGAAAGAAATCTGCGTACTCAGAATTTTCGGCTAGACCTCCACGATGGCGCAATATTAATATTAGTATTTTTCAAAAATACCATTTTCATATTTTCACATAGCCTTCTCAAAGTTTGGGGAAAGAAATCTGCGTACTCAGAATTTTCGGCTAGACCTGCACGATGGCGCAATATTAATATTAGTATTTTTCAAAAATACCATTTTCATATTTTCACATAGCCTTCTCAAAGGTTGGGGAAAGAAATCTGCGTACTCAGAATTTTCGGCTAGACCTGCACGATGGCGCAATATTAATATTAGTATTTTTCAAAAACACGCAAAAATACCATTCTCATATTTTCACATAGCCTTCTCAAAGGTTGGGGAAAGAAATCTGCGTACTCAGAATTTTCGGCTAGACCTCCACGATGGCGCAATATTAATATTAGTATTTTTCAAAAATACCATTTTCATATTTTCACATAGCCTTCTCAAAGGTTGGGGAAAGAAATCTGCGTACTCAGAATTTTCGGCTAGACCTGCACGATGGCGCAATATTAATATTAGTATTTTTCAAAAACACGCAAAAATACCATTCTCATATTTTCACATAGCCTTCTCAAAGTTTGGGGAAAGAAATCTGCGTACTCAGAATTTTCGGCTAGACCTGCACGATGGCGCAATATTAATATTAGTATTTTTCAAAAACACGCAAAAATACCATTCTCATATTTTCACATAGCCTTCTCAAAGTTTGGGGAAAGAAATCTGCATACTCAGAATTTTCGGCTAGACCTGCACGATGGCGCAATATTAATATTAGTATTTTTCAAAAATACCATTTTCATATTTTCACATAGCCTTCTCAAAGGTTGGGGAAAGAAATCTGCGTACTCAGAATTTTCGGCTAGACCTGCACGATGGCGCAATATTAATATTAGTATTTTTCAAAAACACGCAAAAATACCATTCTCATATTTTCACATAGCCTTCTCAAAGGTTGGGGAAAGAAATCTGCGTACTCAGAATTTTCGGCTAGACCTGCACGATGGCGCAATATTAATATTAGTATTTTTCAAAAACACGCAAAAATACCATTCTCATATTTTCACATAGCCTTCTCAAAGGTTGGGGAAAGAAATCTGCGTACTCAGAATTTTCGGCTAGACCTGCACGATGGCGCAATATTAATATTAGTATTTTTCAAAAATACCATTTTCATATTTTCACATAGCCTTCTCAAAGGTTGGGGAAAGAAATCTGCGTACTCAGAATTTTCGGCTAGACCTGCACGATGGCGCAATATTAATATTAGTATTTTTCAAAAACACGCAAAAATACCATTCTCATATTTTCACATAGCCTTCTCAAAGGTTGGGGAAAGAAATCTGCGTACTCAGAATTTTCGGCTAGACCTGCACGATGGCGCAATATTAATATTAGTATTTTTCAAAAACACGCAAAAATACCATTCTCATATTTTCACATAGCCTTCTCAAAGGTTGGGGAAAGAAATCTGCGTACTCAGAATTTTCGGCTAGACCTGCACGATGGCGCAATATTAATATTAGTATTTTTCAAAAATACCATTTTCATATTTTCACATAGCCTTCTCAAAGGTTGGGGAAAGAAATCTGCGTACTCAGAATTTTCGGCTAGACCTCCACGATGGCGCAATATTAATATTAGCATTTTTCAAAAACACGCAAATATACCATTTTCATATTTTCACATAGCCATCTCAAAGGTTGGGGAAAGAAATCTGCGTACTCAGAATTTTCGGCTAGACCTCCACGATGGCGCAATATTAATATTAGTAATTTTCAAAAACACGCAAAATTACCATTCTCATATTTTCACATAGCCTTCTCAAAGGTTGGGGAAAGAAATCTGCGTACTCAGAATTTTCGGCTAGACCTGCACGATGGCGCAATATTAATATTAGCATTTTTCAAAAACACGCAAATAAACTATTTTCATATTTTCACATAGCCATCTCAAAGGTTGGGGAAAGAAATCTGCGTACTCAGAATTTCCGGCTAGACCTGCACGATGGCGCAATATGATTATTAGCATTTTTCAAAAACAAGAAAAAATACCATTCTCATATTTTCACATAGCCTTCTGATAGGTTGGGGAAAGAAATCTGCGTACTCAGAATTTTCGGCTAGACCTCCACGATGGCGCAATATTAATATTAGCATTTTTCAAAAACACGAAATAATACCATTCTCATATTTTCACATAGCCTTCTCATAGGTTGGGGAAAAAAATCTGCGTACTCAGAATTTTCGGCTAGACCTCCACGACCTGCACGATGGCGCAATATTAATATTAGTATTTTTCAAAAATACCATTTTCATATTTTCACATAGCTTTCTCATAGGTTGGGGAAAGAAATCTGCGTACTCAGAATTTTCGGCTAGACCTGCACGATGGCGCGAAAAAATACCATTCTCATATTTTCACATAGCCTTCTCAAAGGTTGTAGGAAGAAATCTGCGTACTCAGAATTTTCGGCTAGACCTGCACGATGGCGCAATATTAATATTAGTATTTTTCAAAAATACCATTTTCATATTTTCACATAGCCTTCTCAAAGGTTGGGGAAAGAAATCTGCGTACTCAGAATTTTCGGCTAGACCTGCACGATGGCGCGATATTAATATTAGTATTTTTCAAAAATACCATTTTCATATTTTCACACAGCCTTCTCAAAGGTTGGGGAAAGAAATCTGCGTACTCAGAATTTTCGGCTAGACCTGCACGATGGCGCAATATTAATATTAGTATTTTTCAAAAATACCATTTTCATATTTTCACACAGCCTTCTCAAAGGTTGGGGAAAGAAATCTGCGTACTCAGAATTTTCGGCTAGACCTGCACGATGGCGCGATATTAATATTAGCATTTTTCAAAAACACTCAAATATACCATTTTCATATTTTCACATAGCCATCTCAAAGGTTGGGGAAAGAAATCTGCGTACTCAGAATTTTCGGCTAGACCTCCACGATGGCGCAATATTAATATTAGTATTTTTCAAAAACACGCAAAAATACCATTCTCATATTTTCACACAGCCTTCTCAAAGGTTGGGGAAAGAAATCTGCGTACTCAGAATTTTCGGCTAGACCTGCACGATGGCGCAATATTAATATTAGCATTTTTCAAAAACACGCAAATATACCATTTTCATATTTTCACATAGCCATCTCAAAGGTTGAGGAAAGAAATCTACGTACTCAGAATTTTCGGCTAGACCTCCACGATGGCGCAATATTAATATTAGTATTTTTCAAAAATACCATTTTCATATTTTCACACAGCCTTCTCAAAGGTTGGGGAAAGAAATCTGCGTACTCAGAATTTTCGGCTAGACCTGCACGATGGCGCGATATTAATATTAGCATTTTTCAAAAACACGCAAATATACCATTTTCATATTTTCACATAGCCATCTCAAAGGTTGGGGAAAGAAATCTGCGTACTCAGAATTTTCGGCTAGACCTCCACGATGGCGCAATATTAATATTAGTATTTTTCAAAAACACGCAAAAATACCATTCTCATATTTTCACACAGCCTTCTCAAAGGTTGGGGAAAGAAATCTGCGTACTCAGAATTTTCGGCTAGACCTGCACGATGGCGCAATATTAATATTAGCATTTTTCAAAAACACGCAAATATACCATTTTCATATTTTCAAATAGCCATCTCAAAGGTTGGGGAAAGAAATCTGCGTACTCAGAATTTTCGGCTAGACCTCCACGATGGCGCAATATTAATATTAGTATTTTTCAAAAATACCATTTTCATATTTTCACACAGCCTTCTCAAAGGTTGGGGAAAGAAATCTGCGTACTCAGAATTTTCGGCTAGACCTGCACGATGGCGCAATATTAATATTAGTATTTTTCAAAAATACCATTTTCATATTTTCACACAGCCTTCTCAAAGGTTGGGGAAAGAAATCTGCGTACTCAGAATTTTCGGCTAGACCTGCACGATGGCGCGATATTAATATTAGCATTTTTCAAAAACACGCAAATATACCATTTTCATATTTTCACATAGCCATCTCAAAGGTTGGGGAAAGAAATCTGCGTACTCAGAATTTTCGGCTAGACCTCCACGATGGCGCAATATTAATATTAGTATTTTTCAAAAACACGCAAAAATACCATTCTCATATTTTCACACAGCCTTCTCAAAGGTTGGGGAAAGAAATCTGCGTACTCAGAATTTTCGGCTAGACCTGCACGATGGCGCAATATTAATATTAGCATTTTTCAAAAACACGCAAATATACCATTTTCATATTTTCACATAGCCATCTCAAAGGTTGAGGAAAGAAATCTACGTACTCAGAATTTTCGGCTAGACCTGCACGATGGCGCAATATTAAGATTAGTATTTTTCAAAAACACGCAAAAATACCATTCTCATATTTTCACATAGCCTTCTCAAAGGTTGGGGAAAGAAATCTGCGTACTCAGAATTTTCGGCTAGACCTGCACGATGGCGCAATATTAATATTAGTATTTTTCAAAAACACGCAAAAATACCATTCTCATATTTTCACATAGCCTTCTCAAAGGTTGGGGAAAGAAATCTGCGTACTCAGAATTTTCGGCTAGACCTGCACGATGGCGCAATATTAATATTAGTATTTTTCAAAAATACCATTTTAATATTTTCACATAGCCTTCTCAAAGGTTGGGGAAAGAAATCTGCGTACTCAGAATTTTCGGCTAGACCTGCACGATGGCGCAATATTAATATTAGCATTTTTCAAAAACACGCAAATATACCATTTTCATATTTTCACATAGCCATCTCAAAGGTTGGGGAAAGAAATCTGCGTACTCAGAATTTTCGGCTAGACCTGCACGATGGCGCAATATTAATATTAGCATTTTTCAAAAACACGCAAATATACCATTTTCATATTTTCACATAGCCATCTCAAAGGTTGGGGAAAGAAATCTGCGTACTCAGAATTTTCGGCTAGACCTGCACGATGGCGCAATATTAATATTAGCATTTTTCAAAAACACGCAAATATACCATTTTCATATTTTCACATAGCCTTCTCAAAGGTTGGGGAAAGAAATCTGCGTACTCAGAATTTTCGGCTAGACCTGCACGATGGCGCAATATTAATATTAGCATTTTTCAAAAACACGCAAATATACCATTTTCATATTTTCACATAGCCATCTCAAAGGTTGGGGAAAGAAATCTGCGTACTCAGAATTTTCGGCTAGACCTGCACGATGGCGCAATATTAATATTAGTATTTTTCAAAAACACGCAAAAATACCATTCTCATATTTTCACATAGCCTTCTCAAAGGTTGGGGAAAGAAATCTGCGTACTCAGAATTTTCGGCTAGACCTGCACGATGGCGCAATATTAATATTAGTATTTTTCAAAAATACCATTTTAATATTTTCACATAGCCTTCTCAAAGGTTGGGGAAAGAAATCTGCGTACTCAGAATTTTCGGCTAGACCTCCACGATGGCGCAATATTAATATAAGTATTTTTCAAAAACACGCAAAAATACCATTCTCATATTTTCACACAGCCTTCTCAAAGGTTGGGGAAAGAAATCTGCGTACTCAGAATTTTCGGCTAGACCTGCACGATGGCGCAATATTAATATTAGCATTTTTCAAAAACACGCAAATATACCATTTTCATATTTTCACATAGCCATCTCAAAGGTTGGGGAAAGAAATCTGCGTACTCAGAATTTTCGGCTAGACCTGCACGATGGCGCAATATTAATATTAGTAATTTTCAAAAACACGCAAAATTACCATTCTCATATTTTCACATAGCCTTCTCAAATATTGGGGAAAGAAATCTGCGTACTCAGAACTTTCGGCTAGATCTGCACGATGGCGCAATATTAATATTAGCATTTTTCAAAAACACGCAAAAATACCATTTTCATATTTTCACATAGCCTTCTGAAAGGTTGGAAGAAGAAATCTGCGTACTCAGAATTTCCGGCTAGACCTGCACGATGGCGCAATATTAATATTAGCATTTTTCAAAAACAAGAAAAAATACCATTCTCATATTTTCACATAGCCATCTCAAAGGTTGGGGAAAGAAATCTGCGTACTCAGAATTTTCGGCTAGACCTGCACGATGGCGCAATATTAATATTAGTATTTTTCAAAAATACCATTTCCATATTTTCACATAGCCTTCTCAAAGGTTGGGGAAAGAAATCTGCGTACTCAGAATTTTCGGCTAGACCTGTACGATGGCGCAATATTAATATTAGCATTTTTCAAAAACACGCAAATATACCATTTTCATATTTTCACATAGCCATCTCAAAGGTTGGGGAAAGAAATCTGCGTACTCAGAATTTTCGGCTAGACCTGCACGATGGCGCAATATTAATATTAGTATTTTTCAAAAACACGCAAAAATACCATTCTCATATTTTCACATAGCCTTCTCAAAGTTTGGGGAAAGAAATCTGCGTACTCAGAATTTTCGGCTAGACCTGCACGATGGCGCAATATTAATATTAGCATTTTTCAAAAACACGAAAAAATACCATTCTCAAATTTTCACATAGCCTTTCTCAAAGGTTGGGGAAAGAAATCTGCGTACTCAGAATTTTCGGCTAGACCTGCACGATGGCGCAATATTTATATTAGTATTTTTCAAAAACACGCAAAAATACCATTCTCATATTTTCACATAGCCTACTCAAAGGTTGGGGGAAGAAATCTGCGTACTCAGAATTTTCGGCTAGACCTGCACGATGGCGCAATATTAATATTAGCATTTTTCAAAAACACGAAAAAATACCATTCTCAAATTTTCACATAGCCTTTCTCAAAGGTTGGGGAAAGAAATCTGCGTACTCAGAATTTTCGGCTAGACCTGCACGATGGCGCAATATTAATATTAGTATTTTTCAAAAACACGCAAAAATACCATTCTCATATTTTCACATAGCCTTCTCAAAGTTTGGGGAAAGAAATCTGCGTACTCAGAATTTTCGGCTAGACCTGCACGATGGCGCAATATTAAAATTAGCAGTTTTCAAAAACACGCAAAAATACCATTCTCATATTTTCACTAGCCTTCTCAAAGGTTGTGGAAAGAAATCTGCGTACTCAGAATTTTCGGCTAGACCTGCACGATGGCGCAATATTAATTTTAGCATTTTTCAAAAACACGAAAAAATACCATTCTCAAATTTTCACATAGCCTTTCTCAAAGGTTGGGGAAAGAAATCTGCGTACTCAGAATTTTCGGCTAGACCTGCACGATGGCGCAATATTAATATTAGTATTTTTCAAAAACACGCAAAAATACCATTCTCATATTTTCACATAGCCTTCTCAAAGTTTGGGGAAAGAAATCTGCGTACTCAGAATTTTCGGCTAGACCTGCACGATGGCGCAATATTAATATTAGTATTTTTCAAAAACACGCAAAAATGCCATTCTCATATTTTCACATAGCCTTCTCAAAGTTTGGGGAAAGAAATCTGCGTAATCAGAATTTTCGGCTAGACCTGCACGATGGCGCAATATTAATATTAGCATTTTTCAAAAACACGACAAAATACCATTCTCATATTTTCACATAGCCTTCTCAAAGGTTGGGGAAAGAAATCTGCGTACTCAGAATTTTCGGCTAGACCTGCACGATGGCGCAATATTAATATTAGTATTTTTCAAAAACACGCAAAAATACCATTTCCATATTTTCACATAGCCTTCTCAAAGGTTGTGGGAAGAAATCTGCGTACTCAGAATTTTCGGCTAGACCTGCACGATGGCGCAATATTAATATAAGTATTTTTCAAAAACACGCAGAAATACTATTTTCATATTTTCACATAGCCTTCTCAAAGGTTGGGGAAAGAAATCTGCGTAATCAGAATTTTCGGCTAGACCTGCACGATGGCGCAATATTAATATTAGCATTTTTCAAAAACACGACAAAATACCATTCTCATATTTTCACATAGCCTTCTCAAAGGTTGGGGAAAGAAATCTGCGTACTCAGAATTTTCGGCTAGACCTGCACGATGGCGCAATATTAATATTAGTATTTTTCAAAAACACGCAAAAATGCCATTCTCATATTTTCACATAGCCTTCTCAAAGTTTGGGGAAAGAAATCTGCGTAATCAGAATTTTCGGCTAGACCTGCACGATGGCGCAATATTAATATTAGCATTTTTCAAAAACACGACAAAATACCGTTCTCATATTTTCACATAGCCTACTCAAAGGTTGGGGAAAGAAATCTGCGTACTCAGAATTTTCGGCTAGACCTGCACGATGGCGCAATATTAATATTAGCATTTTTTAAAAACACGACAAAATACCATTCTCATATTTTCACATAGCCTTCTCAAAGGTTGTGGGAAGAAATTTGCGTACTCAGAATTTTCGGCTAGACCTGCACGATGGCGCAATATTAATATAAGTATTTTTCAAAAACACGCAGAAATACTATTTTCATATTTTCACATAGCCTTCTCAAAGGTTGGGGAAAGAAATCTGCGTACTCAGAATTTTCGGCTAGACCTGCACGATGGCGCAATATTAATATAAGCATTTTTCAAAAACGCGATAAAATACCATTCTCATTTTTTCTCATAGCCTTAGGGAAAGAAATCTGCGTACTCAGAATTTTCGGCCAGACCTGCACGATGGCGCAATATTAATATTAGCATTTCTCAAAAACACGAAAAAATACCATTCTCATATTTTCACATAGCCTTCTCAAAGGTTGGGGAAACAAAATTTGCGTCCTCAGAATTATCGGCTAGACCTGCACGATGGCGCAATATTAATATTAGCATTTTTCAAAAAACACGAAAAAATACCACTCTCATACTTTCACATAGCCTTCTCAAAGGTTGGGGAAAAAAAATCTGCGTACTCAGAATTTTCGGCTAGACCTGCACGATGGCGCAATATTAATATAAGCATTTTTCAAAAACACGAAAAAATACCATTCTCATATTTTCACACAGCCTTCTCATAGGTTGGGGAAAGAAATCTGCGTACTCAGAATTTTCGGCTAGACCTGCACGATGGCGCAATATTAATATTAGCATTTTTCAAAAACACGAAAAAATACCATTCTCATATTTTCACATAACTTTCTCAAAGGTTGGGGAAAGAAATCTGCGTACTCAGAATTTTCGGCTAGACCTGCACGATGGCGCAATATTAATATTAGCATTTTTCAAAAACACGACAAAATACCATTCTCATATTTTCAAATAGCCTTCTGATAGGTTGAAAGAAGTAATCTGCGTACTCAGAATTATCGGCTAGACCTGCACGATGGCGCAATATTAATATTAGTATTTTTCAAAAACACGAAAAAATACCATTTCCATATTTTTACATAGGATTCTCAAAGGTTGGGGAAAGAAATCTGCGTACTTAGAAATTTCGGCTAGACCTGCACGATGGCGCAATATTAATATTAGCATTTTTCAAAAACACGAAAAAATATCATTCTCATTTTTTCTCATAGCCTTCTCAAAGGTTGGGGAAAGAAATCTGCGAACTCAGACGTTTCGGCTAGACCTGCACGATGGCGCAATATTAATATTAGCATTTTTCAAAAACACGAAAAAATACCATTCTCATATTTTCACATAGCCTTCTCATAGGTTGGGGAAAGAAATCTGTGTACTCAGAATTTTCGGCTAGACCTGCACGATGGCGCAATATTATTATAAGCATTTTTCAAAAACACGAAAAAATACCATTCTCATATTTTCACATAGCCTTCTCAAAGGTTGGGGAAAGAAATCTGCGTACTCAGAATTTTCGGCTAGACCTGCACGATGGCGCAATATTAATATTACAATTTTTCAAAAACACGAAAAAATACCATTCTCATATTTTCACATAGCCTTCTGAAAGGTTGGAAGAAGAAATCTGCGTACTCAGAATTATCGGCTAGACCTGCACGATGGCGCAATATTAATATAAGCATTTTTCGAAAACACGAAAAAATACCATTCTCATATTTTCTCATAGCCTTCTCAAAGGTTGGGGAAAGAAATCTGCGTACTCAGAATTTTTGGCTAGACCTGCACGATGGCGCAATATTAATATTAGCATTTTTCAAAAACACGAAAAAATACCATTCTCATATTTTCACATAGCCTTCTCAAAGTTTGGGGAAAGAAATCTGCGTACTCAGAATTTTCGGCTAGACCTGCACGATGGCGCAATATTAATATTAGCATTTTTCAAAAACACGAAAAAATACCATTCTCAAATTTTCACATAGCCTTTCTCAAAGGTTGGGCAAAGAAATCTGCGTACTCAGAATTTTCGGCTAGACCTGCACGATGGCGCAATATTAATATTAGTATTTTTCAAAAACACGCAAAAATACCATTCTCATATTTTCACATAGCCTTCTCAAAGTTTGGGGAAAGAAATCTGCGTACTCAGAATTTTCGGCTAGACCTGCACGATGGCGCAATATTAAAATTAGCAGTTTTCAAAAACACGCAAAAATACCATTCTCATATTTTCACTAGCCTTCTCAAAGGTTGTGGAAAGAAATCTGCGTACTCAGAATTTTCGGCTAGACCTGCACGATGGCGCAATATTAATATTAGTATTTTTCAAAAACACGCAAAAATACCATTCTCATATTTTCACATAGCCTTCTCAAAGTTTGGGGAAAGAAATCTGCGTACTCAGAATTTTCGGCTAGACCTGCACGATGGCGCAATATTAATATTAGTATTTTTCAAAAACACGCAAAAATACCATTCTCATATTTTCACATAGCCTTCTCAAAGGTTGGGGAAAGAAATCTGCGTACTCAGAATTTTCGGCTAGACCTGCACGATGGCGCAATATTAATATTAGTATTTTTCAAAAATACCATTTTCATATTTTCACATAGCCTTCTCAAAGGTTGGGGAAAGAAATCTGCGTACTCAGAATTTTCGGCTAGACCTGCACGATGGCGCAATATTAATATTAGTATTTTTCAAAAATACCATTTTCATATTTTCACATAGCCTTCTCAAAGGTTGGGGAAAGAAATCTGCGTACTCAGAATTTTCGGCTAGACCTGCACGATGGCGCAATATTAATATTAGTATTTTTCACAAAACACGCAAAAATACCATTCTCATATTTTCACATAGCCTTCTCAAAGGTTGGGGAAAGAAATCTGCGTACTCAGAATTTTCGGCTAGACCTGCACGATGGCGCAATATTAATATTAGTATTTTTCAAAAATACCATTTTCATATTTTCACATAGCCTTCTCAAAGGTTGGGGAAAGAAATCTGCGTACTCAGAATTTTCGGCTAGACCTGCACGATGGCGCAATATTAATATTAGTATTTTTCACAAACACGCAAAAATACCATTCTCATATTTTCACATAGCCTTCTCAAAGGTTGGGGAAAGAAATCTGCGTACTCAGAATTTTCGGCTAGACCTGCACGATGGCGCAATATTAATATTAGTATTTTTCACAAACACGCAAAAATACCATTCTCATATTTTCACATAGCCTTCTCAAAGGTTGGGGAAAGAAATCTGCGTACTCAGAATTTTCGGCTAGACCTGCACGATGGCGCAATATTAATATTAGTATTTTTCAAAAATACCATTTTCATATTTTCACATAGCCATCTCAAAGGTTGGGGAAAGAAATCTGCGTACTCAGAATTTTCGGCTAGACCTCCACGATGGCGCAATATTAATATTAGTATTTTTCAAAAACACGCAAAAATACCATTCTCATATTTTCACACAGCCTTCTCAAAGGTTGGGGAAAGAAATCTGCGTACTCAGAATTTTCGACTAGACCTGCACGATGGCGCGATATTAATATTAGCATTTTTCAAAAACACGCAAATATACCATTTTCATATTTTCACATAGCCATCTCAAAGGTTGGGGAAAGAAATCTGCGTACTCAGAATTTTCGGCTAGACCTCCACGATGGCGCAATATTAATATTAGTATTTTTCAAAAACACGCAAAAATACCATTCTCATATTTTCACACAGCCTTCTCAAAGGTTGGGGAAAGAAATCTGCGTACTCAGAATTTTCGGCTAGACCTGCACGATGGCGCAATATTAATATTAGCATTTTTCAAAAACACGCAAATATACCATTTTCATATTTTCACATAGCCATCTCAAAGGTTGAGGAAAGAAATCTACGTACTCAGAATTTTCGGCTAGACCTGCACGATGGCGCAATATTAATATTAGCATTTTTCAAAAACACGACAAAATACCATTCTCATATTTTCAAATAGCCTTCTGATAGGTTGAAAGAAGTAATCTGCGTACTCAGAATTATCGGCTAGACCTGCACGATGGCGCAATATTAATATTAGTATTTTTCAAGAACACGAAAAAATACCATTTCCATATTTTTACATAGGATTCTCAAAGGTTGGGGAAAGAAATCTGCGTACTTAGAAATTTCGGCTAGACCTGCACGATGGCGCAATATTAATATTAGCATTTTTCAAAAACACGAAAAAATATCATTCTCATTTTTTCTCATAGCCTTCTCAAAGGTTGGGGAAAGAAATCTGCGAACTCAGACGTTTCGGCTAGACCTGCACGATGGCGCAATATTAATATTAGCATTTTTCAAAAACACGAAAAAATACCATTCTCATATTTTCACATAGCCTTCTCATAGGTTGGGGAAAGAAATCTGCGTACTCAGAATTTTCGGCTAGACCTGCACGATGGCGCAATAATAATTTTAGCATTTTTCAAAAACACGAAAAAATACCATTCTCAAATTTTCACATAGCCTTTCTCAAAGGTTGGGGAAAGAAATCTGCGTACTCAGAATTTTCGGCTAGACCTGCACGATGGCGCAATATTAATATTAGTATTTTTCAAAAACACGCAAAAATACCATTCTCATATTTTCACATAGCCTTCTCAAAGTTTGGGGAAAGAAATCTGCGTACTCAGAATTTTCGGCTAGACCTGCACGATGGCGCAATATTAATATTAGTATTTTTCAAAAACACGCAAAAATGCCATACTCATATTTTCACATAGCCTTCTCAAAGTTTGGGGAAAGAAATCTGCGTAATCAGAATTTTCGGCTAGACCTGCACGATGGCGCAATATTAATATTAGCATTTTTCAAAAACACGACAAAATACCATTCTCATATTTTCACATAGCCTTCTCAAAGGTTGGGGAAAGAAATCTGCGTACTCAGAATTTTCGGCTAGACCTGCACGATGGCGCAATATTAATATTAGTATTTTTCAAAAACACGCAAAAATACCATTTCCATATTTTCACATAGCCTTCTCAAAGGTTGTGGGAAGAAATCTGCGTACTCAGAATTTTCGGCTAGACCTGCACGATGGCGCAATATTAATATAAGTATTTTTCAAAAACACGCAGAAATACTATTTTCATATTTTCACATAGCCTTCTCAAAGGTTGGGGAAAGAAATCTGCGTAATCAGAATTTTCGGCTAGACCTGCACGATGGCGCAATATTAATATTAGCATTTTTCAAAAACACGACAAAATACCATTCTCATATTTTCACATAGCCTTCTCAAAGGTTGGGGAAAGAAATCTGCGTACTCAGAATTTTCGGCTAGACCTGCACGATGGCGCAATATTAATATTAGTATTTTTCAAAAACACGCAAAAATGCCATTCTCATATTTTCACATAGCCTTCTCAAAGTTTGGGGAAAGAAATCTGCGTAATCAGAATTTTCGGCTAGACCTGCACGATGGCGCAATATTAATATTAGCATTTTTCAAAAACACGACAAAATACCGTTCTCATATTTTCACATAGCCTACTCAAAGGTTGGGGAAAGAAATCTGCGTACTCAGAATTTTCGGCTAGACCTGCACGATGGCGCAATATTAATATTAGCATTTTTTAAAAACACGACAAAATACCATTCTCATATTTTCACATAGCCTTCTCAAAGGTTGTGGGAAGAAATCTGCGTACTCAGAATTTTCGGCTAGACCTGCACGATGGCGCAATATTAATATAAGTATTTTTCAAAAACACGCAGAAATACTATTTTCATATTTTCACATAGCCTTCTCAAAGGTTGGGGAAAGAAATCTGCGTACTCAGAATTTTCGGCTAGACCTGCACGATGGCGCAATATTAATATAAGCATTTTTCAAAAACGCGATAAAATACCATTCTCATTTTTTCTCATAGCCTTAGGGAAAGAAATCTGCGTACTCAGAATTTTCGGCCAGACCTGCACGATGGCGCAATATTAATATTAGCATTTCTCAAAAACACGAAAAAATACCATTCTCATATTTTCACATAGCCTTCTCAAAGGTTGGGGAAACAAAATTTGCGTCCTCAGAATTATCGGCTAGACCTGCACGATGGCGCAATATTAATATTAGCATTTTTCAAAATACACGAAAAAATACCACTCTCATACTTTCACATAGCCTTCTCAAAGGTTGGGGAAAAAAAATCTGCGTACTCAGAATTTTCGGCTAGACCTGCACGATGGCGCAATATTATTATAAGCATTTTTCAAAAACACGAAAAAATACCATTCTCATATTTTCACACAGCCTTCTCATAGGTTGGGGAAAGAAATCTGCGTACTCAGAATTTTCGGCTAGACCTGCACGATGGCGCAATATTAATATTAGCATTTTTCAAAAACACGAAAAAATACCATTCTCATATTTTCACATAACTTTCTCAAAGGTTGGGGAAAGAAATCTGCGTACTCAGAATTTTCGGCTAGACCTGCACGATGGCGCAATATTAATATTAGCATTTTTCAAAAACACGACAAAATACCATTCTCATATTTTCAAATAGCCTTCTGATAGGTTGAAAGAAGTAATCTGCGTACTCAGAATTATCGGCTAGACCTGCACGATGGCGCAATATTAATATTAGTATTTTTCAAAAACACGAAAAAATACCATTTCCATATTTTTACATAGGATTCTCAAAGGTTGGGGAAAGAAATCTGCGTACTTTGAAATTTCGGCTAGACCTGCACGATGGCGCAATATTAATATTAGCATTTTTCAAAAACACGAAAAAATATCATTCTCATTTTTTCTCATAGCCTTCTCAAAGGTTGGGGAAAGAAATCTGCGAACTCAGACGTTTCGGCTAGACCTGCACGATGGCGCAATATTAATATTAGCATTTTTCAAAAACACGAAAAAATACCATTCTCATATTTTCACATAGCCTTCTCATAGGTTGGGGAAAGAAATCTGTGTACTCAGAATTTTCGGCTAGACCTGCACGATGGCGCAATATTATTATAAGCATTTTTCAAAAACACGAAAAAATACCATTCTCATATTTTCACATAGCCTTCTCAAAGGTTGGGGAAAGAAATCTGCGTACTCAGAATTTTCGGCTAGACCTGCACGATGGCGCAATATTAATATTACAATTTTTCAAAAACACGAAAAAATACCATTCTCATATTTTCACATAGCCTTCTGAAAGGTTGGAAGAAGAAATCTGCGTACTCAGAATTATCGGCTAGACCTGCACGATGGCCCAATATTAATATAAGCATTTTTCGAAAACACGAAAAAATACCATTCTCATATTTTCTCATAGCCTTCTCAAAGGTTGGGGAAAGAAATCTGCGTACTCAGAATTTTTGGCTAGACCTGCACGATGGCGCAATATTAATATTAGCATTTTTCAAAAACACGAAAAAATACCATTCTCAAATTTTCACATAGCCTTTCTCAAAGGTTGGGCAAAGAAATCTGCGTACTCAGAATTTTCGGCTAGACCTGCACGATGGCGCAATATTAATATTAGTATTTTTCAAAAACACGCAAAAATACCATTCTCATATTTTCACATAGCCTTCTCAAAGTTTGGGGAAAGAAATCTGCGTACTCAGAATTTTCGGCTAGACCTGCACGATGGCGCAATATTAAAATTAGCAGTTTTCAAAAACACGCAAAAATACCATTCTCATATTTTCACTAGCCTTCTCAAAGGTTGTGGAAAGAAATCTGCGTACTCAGAATTTTCGGCTAGACCTGCACGATGGCGCAATATTAATATTAGTATTTTTCAAAAACACGAATAAATACCATTCTCATATTTTCACATAGCCTTCTCAAAGGTTGGGGAAAGAAATCTGCGTACTCAGAATTTTCGGCTAGACCTGCACGATGGCGCAATATTAATATTAGTATTTTTCAAAAACACGCAAAAATACCATTCTCATATTTTCACATAGCCTTCTCAAAGTTTGGGGAAAGAAATCTGCGTACTCAGAATTTTCGGCTAGACCTGCACGATGGCGCAATATTAATATTAGTATTTTTCAAAAACACGCAAAAATACCATTCTCATATTTTCACATAGCCTTCTCAAAGGTTGGGGAAAGAAATCTGCGTACTCAGAATTTTCGGCTAGACCTGCACGATGGCGCAATATTAATATTAGTATTTTTCAAAAACATGAAAAAAAACTATTTTCAAATTATCACATAGCCATCTCAAAGGTTGGGGAAAGAAATTTGCGTACTCAGAATTTTCGGCTAGACCTGCACGATGGCGCAATATTAATATTTGTATTTTCCAAAAATACCATTTTCATATTTTCACATAGCCTTCTCAAAGGTTGGGGAAAGAAATCTGCGTACTCAGAATTTTCGGCTAGACCTGCACGATGGCGCAATATTAATATTAGTATTTTTCAAAAACACGAATAAATACCATTCTCATATTTTCACATAGCCTTCTCAAAGTTTGGGGAAAGAAATCTGCGTACTCAGAATTTTCGGCTAGACCTGCACGATGGCGCAATATTAATATTAGTATTTTTCAAAAACACGCAAAAATACCATTCTCATATTTTCACATAGCCTTCTCAAAGTTTGGGGAAAGAAATCTGCGTACTCAGAATTTTCGGCTAGACCTGCACGATGGCGCAATATTAATATTAGTATTTTTCAAAAACACGCAAAAATACCATTCTCATATTTTCACATAGCCTTCTCAAAGGTTGGGGAAAGAAATCTGCGTACTCAGAATTTTCGGCTAGACCTGCACGATGGCGCAATATTAATATTAGTATTTTTCAAAAACATGAAAAAAAACTATTTTCAAATTATCACATAGCCATCTCAAAGGTTGGGGAAAGAAATCTGCGTACTCAGAATTTTCGGCTAGACCTCCACGATGGCGCAATATTAATATTAGTAATTTTCAAAAACACGCAAAATTACCATTCTCATATTTTCACATAGCCTTCTCAAAGGTTGGGGAAAGAAATCTGCGTACTCAGAATTTTCGGCTAGACCTGCACGATGGCGCAATATTAATATTAGCATTTTTCAAAAACACGCAAATATACTATTTTCCTATTTTCACATAGCCATCTCAAAGGTTGGGGAAAGAAATCTGCGTACTCAGAATTTTCGGCTAGACCTGCACGATGGCGCAATATTAATATTAGTAATTTTCAAAAACACGCAAAATTACCATTCTCATATTTTCACATAGCCTTCTCAAATGTTGGGGAAAGAAATCTGCGTACTCAGAACTTTCGGCTAGATCTGCACGATGGCGCAATATTAATATTAGCATTTTTCAAAAACACGCAAAAATACCATTTTCATATTTTCACATAGCCTTCTGAACGGTTGGAAGAAGAAATCTGCGTACTCAGAATTTCCGGCTAGACCTGCACGATGGCGCAATATGATTATTAGCATTTTTCAAAAACAAGAAAAAATACCATTCTCATATTTTCACATAGCCTTCTGATAGGTTGGGGAAAGAAATCTGCGTACTCAGAATTTTCGGCTAGACCTCCACGATGGCGCAATATTAATATTAGCATTTTTCAAAAACACGAAATAATACCATTCTCATATTTTCACATAGCCTTCTCATAGGTTGGGGAAAAAAATCTGCGTACTCAGAATTTTCGGCTAGACCTCCACGACCTGCACGATGGCGCAATATTAATATTAGTATTTTTCAAAAATACCATTTTCATATTTTCACATAGCTTTCTCATAGGTTGGGGAAAGAAATCTGCGTACTCAGAATTTTCGGCTAGACCTGCACGATGGCGCGAAAAAATACCATTCTCATATTTTCACATAGCCTTCTCAAAGGTTGTAGGAAGAAATCTGCGTACTCAGAATTTTCGGCTAGACCTGCACGATGGCGCAATATTAATATTAGTATTTTTCAAAAATACCATTTTCATATTTTCACATAGCCTTCTCAAAGGTTGGGGAAAGAAATCTGCGTACTCAGAATTTTCGGCTAGACCTGCACGATGGCGCAATATTAATATTAGTATTTTTCAAAAATACCATTTTCATATTTTCACATAGCCTTCTCAAAGGTTGGGGAAAGAAATCTGCGTACTCAGAATTTTCGGCTAGACCTGCACGATGGCGCAATATTAATATTAGTATTTTTCACAAACACGCAAAAATACCATTCTCATATTTTCACATAGCCTTCTCAAAGGTTGGGGAAAGAAATCTGCGTACTCAGAATTTTCGGCTAGACCTGCACGATGGCGCAATATTAATATTAGTATTTTTCACAAACACGCAAAAATACCATTCTCATATTTTCACATAGCCTTCTCAAAGGTTGGGGAAAGAAATCTGCGTACTCAGAATTTTCGGCTAGACCTGCACGATGGCGCAATATTAATATTAGTATTTTTCAAAAATACCATTTTCATATTTTCACATAGCCTTCTCAAAGGTTGGGGAAAGAAATCTGCGTACTCAGAATTTTCGGCTAGACCTGCACGATGGCGCAATATTAATATTAGTATTTTTCAAAAATACCATTTTCATATTTTCACATAGCCTTCTCAAAGGTTGGGGAAAGAAATCTGCGTACTCAGAATTTTCGGCTAGACCTGCACGATGGCGCAATATTAATATTAGTATTTTTCACAAAACACGCAAAAATACCATTCTCATATTTTCACATAGCCTTCTCAAAGGTTGGGGAAAGAAATCTGCGTACTCAGAATTTTCGGCTAGACCTGCACGATGGCGCAATATTAATATTAGTATTTTTCAAAAATACCATTTTCATATTTTCACATAGCCTTCTCAAAGGTTGGGGAAAGAAATCTGCGTACTCAGAATTTTCGGCTAGACCTGCACGATGGCGCAATATTAATATTAGTATTTTTCAAAAACACGCAAAAATACCATTCTCATATTTTCTCATAGCCTTCTCAAAGGTTGGGGAAAGAAATCTGCGTACTCAGAATTTTCGGCTAGACCTGCACGATGGCGCAATATTAATATTAGTATTTTTCAAAAATACCATTTTAATATTTTCACATAGCCTTCTCAAAGGTTGGGGAAAGAAATCTGCGTACTCAGAATTTTCGGCTAGACCTGCACGATGGCGCAATATTAATATTAGCATTTTTCAAAAACACGCAAATATACCATTTTCATATTTTCACATAGCCATCTCAAAGGTTGGGGAAAGAAATCTGCGTACTCAGAATTTTCGGCTAGACCTGCACGATGGCGCAATATTAATATTAGCATTTTTCAAAAACACGCAAATATACCATTTTCATATTTTCACATAGCCATCTCAAAGGTTGGGGAAAGAAATCTGCGTACTCAGAATTTTCGGCTAGACCTGCACGATGGCGCAATATTAATATTAGCATTTTTCAAAAACACGCAAATATACCATTTTCATATTTTCACATAGCCTTCTCAAAGGTTGGGGAAAGAAATCTGCGTACTCAGAATTTTCGGCTAGACCTGCACGATGGCGCAATATTAATATTAGCATTTTTCAAAAACACGCAAATGTACCATTTTCATATTTTCACATAGCCATCTCAAAGGTTGGGGAAAGAAATCTGCGTACTCAGAATTTTCGGCTAGACCTGCACGATGGCGCAATATTGATATTAGTATTTTTCAAAAACACGCAAAAATACCATTCTCATATTTTCACATAGCCTTCTCAAAGGTTGGGGAAAGAAATCTGCGTACTCAGAATTTTCGGCTAGACCTGCACGATGGCGCAATATTAATATTAGTATTTTTCAAAAATACCATTTTAATATTTTCACATAGCCTTCTCAAAGGTTGGGGAAAGAAATCTGCGTACTCAGAATTTTCGGCTAGACCTCCACGATGGCGCAATATTAATATAAGTATTTTTCAAAAACACGCAAAAATACCATTCTCATATTTTCACACAGCCTTCTCAAAGGTTGGGGAAAGAAATCTGCGTACTCAGAATTTTCGGCTAGACCTGCACGATGGCGCAATATTAATATTAGCATTTTTCAAAAACACGCAAATATACCATTTTCATATTTTCACATAGCCATCTCAAAGGTTGGGGAAAGAAATCTGCGTACTCAGAATTTTCGGCTAGACCTGCACGATGGCGCAATATTAATATTAGTAATTTTCAAAAACACGCAAAATTACCATTCTCATATTTTCACATAGCTTTCTCAAATATTGGGGAAAGAAATCTGCGTACTCAGAACTTTCGGCTAGATCTGCACGATGGCGCAATATTAATATTAGCATTTTTCAAAAACACGCAAAAATACCATTTTCATATTTTCACATAGCCTTCTGAAAGGTTGGAAGAAGAAATCTGCGTACTCAGAATTTCCACGACCTGCACGATGGCGCAATATTAATATTAGTATTTTTCAAAATACCATTTTCATATTTTCACATAGCTTTCTCATAGGTTGGGGAAAGAAATCTGCGTACTCAGAATTTTCGGCTAGACCTGCACGATGGCGCGAAAAAATACCATTCTCATATTTTCACATAGCCTTCTCAAAGGTTGTAGGAAGAAATCTGCGTACTCAGAATTTTCGGCTAGACCTGCACGATGGCGCAATATTAATATTAGTATTTTTCAAAAATACCATTTTCATATTTTCACATAGCCTTCTCAAAGGTTGGGGAAAGAAATCTGCGTACTCAGAATTTTCGGCTAGACCTGCACGATGGCGCAATATTAATATTAGTATTTTTCAAAAATACCATTTTCACATTTTCACATAGCCATCTAAAAGGTTGGGGAAAGAAATCTGCGTACTCAGAATTTTCGGCTAGACCTGCACGATGGCGCAATATTAATATTAGTATTTTTCACAAACACGCAAAAATACCATTCTCATATTTTCACATAGCCTTCTCAAAGGTTGGGGAAAGAAATCTGCGTACTCAGAATTTTCGGCTAGACCTGCACGATGGCGCAATATTAATATTAGTATTTTTCACAAACACGCAAAAATACCATTCTCATATTTTCACATAGCCTTCTCAAAGGTTGGGGAAAGAAATCTGCGTACTCAGAATTTTCGGCTAGACCTGCACGATGGCGCAATATTAATATTAGTATTTTTCAAAAATACCATTTTCATATTTTCACATAGCCTTCTCAAAGGTTGGGGAAAGAAATCTGCGTACTCAGAATTTTCGGCTAGACCTGCACGATGGCGCAATATTAATATTAGTATTTTTCAAAAATACCATTTTCATATTTTCACATAGCCTTCTCAAAGGTTGGGGAAAGAAATCTGCGTACTCAGAATTTTCGGCTAGACCTGCACGATGGCGCAATATTAATATTAGTATTTTTCACAAAACACGCAAAAATACCATTCTCATATTTTCACATAGCCTTCTCAAAGGTTGGGGAAAGAAATCTGCGTACTCAGAAATTTCGGCTAGACCTGCACGATGGCGCAATGTTAATATTAGTATTTTTCAAAAATACCATTTTCATATTTTCACATAGCCTTCTCAAAGGTTGGGGAAAGAAATCTGCGTACTCAGAATTTTCGGCTAGACCTGCACGATGGCGCAATATTAATATTAGTATTTTTCAAAAACACGCAAAAATACCATTCTCATATTTTCTCATAGCCTTCTCAAAGGTTGATGAAAGAAATCTGCGTACTCAGAATTTTCGGCTAGACCTGCACGATGGCGCAATATTAATATTAGAATTTTTCAAAAATACCATTTTAATATTTTCACATAGCCTTCTCAAAGGTTGGGGAAAGAAATCTGCGTACTCAGAATTTTCGGCTAGACCTGCACGATGGCGCAATATTAATATTAGCATTTTTCAAAAACACGCAAATATACCATTTTCATATTTTCACATAGCCATCTCAAAGGTTGGGGAAAGAAATCTGCGTACTCAGAATTTTCGGCTAGACCTGCACGATGGCGCAATATTAATATTAGCATTTTTCAAAAACACGCAAATATACCATTTTCATATTTTCACATAGCCATCTCAAAGGTTGGGGAAAGAAATCTGCGTACTCAGAATTTTCGGCTAGACCTGCACGATGGCGCAATATTAATATTAGCATTTTTCAAAAACACGCAAATATACCATTTTCATATTTTCACATAGCCTTCTCAAAGGTTGGGGAAAGAAATCTGCGTACTCAGAATTTTCGGCTAGACCTGCACGATGGCGCAATATTAATATTAGCATTTTTCAAAAACACGCAAATGTACCATTTTCATATTTTCACATAGCCATCTCAAAGGTTGGGGAAAGAAATCTGCGTACTCAGAATTTTCGGCTAGACCTGCACGATGGCGCAATATTGATATTAGTATTTTTCAAAAACACGCAAAAATACCATTCTCATATTTTCACATAGCCTTCTCAAAGGTTGGGGAAAGAAATCTGCGTACTCAGAATTTTCGGCTAGACCTGCACGATGGCGCAATATTAATATTAGTATTTTTCAAAAATACCATTTTAATATTTTCACATAGCCTTCTCAAAGGTTGGGGAAAGAAATCTGCGTACTCAGAATTTTCGGCTAGACCTCCACGATGGCGCAATATTAATATAAGTATTTTTCAAAAACACGCAAAAATACCATTCTCATATTTTCACACAGCCTTCTCAAAGGTTGGGGAAAGAAATCTGCGTACTCAGAATTTTCGGCTAGACCTGCACGATAGCGCAATATTAATATTAGCATTTTTCAAAAACACGCAAATATACCATTTTCATATTTTCACATAGCCATCTCAAAGGTTGGGGAAAGAAATCTGCGTACTCAGAATTTTCGGCTAGACCTGCACGATGGCGCAATATTAATATTAGTAATTTTCAAAAACACGCAAAATTACCATTCTCATTTTTTCACATAGCTTTCTCAAATATTGGGGAAAGAAATCTGCGTACTCAGAACTTTCGGCTAGATCTGCACGATGGCGCAATATTAATATTAGCATTTTTCAAAAACACGCAAAAATACCATTTTCATATTTTCACATAGCCTTCTGAAAGGTTGGAAGAAGAAATCTGCGTACTCAGAATTTCCGGCTAGACCTGCACGATGGCGCAATATTAATATTAGCATTTTTCAAAAACAAGAAAAAATACCATTCTCATATTTTCACATAGCCATCTCAAAGGTTGGGGAAAGAAATCTGCGTACTCAGAATTTTCGGCTAGACCTGCACGATGGCGCAATATTAATATTAGTATTTTTCAAAAATACCATTTCCATATTTTCACATAGCCTTCTCAAAGGTTGGGGAAAGAAATCTGCGTACTCAGAATTTTCGGCTAGACCTGTACGATGGCGCAATATTAATATTAGCATTTTTCAAAAACACGCAAATATACCATTTTCATATTTTCACATAGCCATCTCAAAGGTTGAGGAAAGAAATCTGCGTACTCAGAATTTTCGGCTAGACCTGCACGATGGCGCAATATTAATATTAGTATTTTTCAAAAACACGCAAAAATACCATTCTCATATTTTCACATAGCCTTCTCAAAGTTTGGGGAAAGAAATCTGCGTACTCAGAATTTTCGGCTAGACCTGCACGATGGCGCAATATTAATATTAGCATTTTTCAAAAACACGAAAAAATACCATTCTCAAATTTTCACATAGCCTTTCTCAAAGGTTGGGGAAAGAAATCTGCGTACTCAGAAATTTCGGCTAGACCTGCACGATGGCGCAATATTAATATTAGTATTTTTCAAAAACACGCAAAAATACCATTCTCATATTTTCACATAGCCTACTCAAAGGTTGGGGGAAGAAATCTGCGTACTCAGAATTTTCGGCTAGACCTGCACGATGGCGCAATATTAATATTAGCATTTTTCAAAAACACGAAAAAATACCATTCTCAAATTTTCACATAGCCTTTCTCAAAGGTTGGGGAAAGAAATCTGCGTACTCAGAATTTTCGGCTAGACCTGCACGATGGCGCAATATTAATATTAGTATTTTTCAAAAACACGCAAAAATACCATTCTCATATTTTCACATAGCCTTCTCAAAGTTTGGGGAAAGAAATCTGCGTACTCAGAATTTTCGGCTAGACCTGCACGATGGCGCAATATTAAAATTAGCAGTTTTCAAAAACACGCAAAAATACCATTCTCATATTTTCACTAGCCTTCTCAAAGGTTGTGGAAAGAAATCTGCGTACTCAGAATTTTCGGCTAGACCTGCACGATGGCGCAATATTAATTTTAGCATTTTTCAAAAACACGAAAAAATACCATTCTCAAATTTTCACATAGCCTTTCTCAAAGGTTGGGGAAAGAAATCTGCGTACTCAGAATTTTCGGCTAGACCTGCACGATGGCGCAATATTAATATTAGTATTTTTCAAAAACACGCAAAAATACCATTCTCATATTTTCACATAGCCTTCTCAAAGTTTGGGGAAAGAAATCTGCGTACTCAGAATTTTCGGCTAGACCTGCACGATGGCGCAATATTAATTTTAGCATTTTTCAAAAACACGCAAAAATGCCATTCTCATATTTTCACATAGCCTTCTCAAAGTTTGGGGAAAGAAATCTGCGTAATCAGAATTTTCGGCTAGACCTGCACGATGGCGCAATATTAATATTAGCATTTTTCAAAAACACGACAAAATACCATTCTCATATTTTCACATAGCCTTCTCAAAGGTTGGGGAAAGAAATCTGCGTACTCAGAATTTTCGGCTAGACCTGCACGATGGCGCAATATTAATATTAGTATTTTTCAAAAACATGCAAAAATACCATTTCCATATTTTCACATAGCCTTCTCAAAGGTTGTGGGAAGAAATCTGCGTACTCAGAATTTTCGGCTAGACCTGCACGATGGCGCAATATTAATATAAGTATTTTTCAAAAACACGCAGAAATACTATTTTCATATTTTCACATAGCCTTCTCAAAGGTTGGGGAAAGAAATCTGCGTAATCAGAATTTTCGGCTAGACCTGCACGATGGCGCAATATTAATATTAGCATTTTTCAAAAACACGACAAAATACCATTCTCATATTTTCACATAGCCTTCTCAAAGGTTGGGGAAAGAAATCTGCGTACTCAGAATTTTCGGCTAGACCTGCACGATGGCGCAATATTAATATTAGTATTTTTCAAAAACACGCAAAAATGCCATTCTCATATTTTCACATAGCCTTCTCAAAGTTTGGGGAAAGAAATCTGCGTAATCAGAATTTTCGGCTAGACCTGCACGATGGCGCAATATTAATATTAGCATTTTTCAAAAACACGACAAAATACCATTCTCATATTTTCACATAGCCTTCTCAAAGGTTGGGGAAAGAAATCTGCGTACTCAGAATTTTCGGCTAGACCTGCACGATGGCGCAATATTAATATTAGTATTTTTCAAAAACACGCAAAAATACCATTTCCATATTTTCACATAGCCTTCTCAAAGGTTGTGGGAAGAAATCTGCGTACTCAGAATTTTCGGCTAGACCTGCACGATGGCGCAATATTAATATAAGTATTTTTCAAAAACACGCAGAAATACTATTTTCATATTTTCACATAGCCTTCTCAAAGGTTGGGGAAAGAAATCTGCGTAATCAGAATTTTCGGCTAGACCTGCACGATGGCGCAATATTAATATTAGCATTTTTCAAAAACACGACAAAATACCATTCTCATATTTTCACATAGCCTTCTCAAAGGTTGGGGAAAGAAATCTGCGTACTCAGAATTTTCGGCTAGACCTGCACGATGGCGCAATATTAATATTAGTATTTTTCAAAAACACGCAAAAATGCCATTCTCATATTTTCACATAGCCTTCTCAAAGTTTGGGGAAAGAAATCTGCGTAATCAGAATTTTCGGCTAGACCTGCACGATGGCGCAATATTAATATTAGCATTTTTCAAAAACACGACAAAATACAGTTCTCATATTTTCACATAGCCTTCTCAAAGGTTGGGGAAAGAAATCTGCGTACTCAGAATTTTCGGCTAGACCTGCACGATGGCGCAATATTAATATTAGCATTTTTTAAAAACACGACAAAATACCATTCTCATATTTTCACATAGCCTTCTCAAAGGTTGTGGGAAGAAATCTGCGTACTCAGAATTTTCGGCTAGACCTGCACGATGGCGCAATATTAATATAAGTATTTTTCAAAAACACGCAGAAATACTATTTTCATATTTTCACATAGCCTTCTCAAAGGTTGGGGAAAGAAATCTGCGTACTCAGAATTTTCGGCTAGACCTGCACGATGGCGCAATATTAATATAAGCATTTTTCAAAAACGCGATAAAATACCATTCTCATTTTTTCTCATAGCCTTAGGGAAAGAAATCTGCGTACTCAGAATTTTCGGCCAGACCTGCACGATGGCGCAATATTAATATTAGCATTTCTCAAAAACACGAAAAAATACCATTCTCATATTTTCACATAGCCTTCTCGAAGGTTGGGGAAACAAAATTTGCGTCCTCAGAATTATCGGCTAGACCTGCACGATGGCGCAATATTAATATTAGCATTTTTCAAAAAACACGAAAAAATACCATTCTCATATTTTCACATAGCCTTCTCAAAGGTTGGGGAAAGAAATCTGCGTACTCAGAATTTTCGGCTAGACCTGCACGATGGCGCAATATTAATATTAGTATTTTTCAAAAACACGCAAAAATGCCATTCTCATATTTTCACATAGCCTTCTCAAAGTTTGGGGAAAGAAATCTGCGTAATCAGAATTTTCGGCTAGACCTGCACGATGGCGCAATATTAATATTAGCATTTTTCAAAAACACGACAAAATACAGTACTCATATTTTCACATAGCCTTCTCAAAGGTTGGGGAAAGAAATCTGCGTACTCAGAATTTTCGGCTAGACCTGCACGATGGCGCAATATTAATATTAGCATTTTTTAAAAACACGACAAAATACCATTCTCATATTTTCACATAGCCTTCTCAAAGGTTGTGGGAAGAAATCTGCGTACTCAGAATTTTCGGCTAGACCTGCACGATGGCGCAATATTAATATAAGTATTTTTCAAAAACACGCAGAAATACTATTTTCATATTTTCACATAGCCTTCTCAAAGGTTGGGGAAAGAAATCTGCGTACTCAGAATTTTCGGCTAGACCTGCACGATGGCGCAATATTAATATAAGCATTTTTCAAAAACGCGATAAAATACCATTCTCATTTTTTCTCATAGCCTTAGGGAAAGAAATCTGCGTACTCAGAATTTTCGGCCAGACCTGCACGATGGCGCAATATTAATATTAGCATTTCTCAAAAACACGAAAAAATACCATTCTCATATTTTCACATAGCCTTCTCAAAGGTTGGAAGAAGAAATCTGCGTACTCAGAATTATCGGCTAGACCTGCACGATGGCGCAATATTAATATAAGCATTTTTCGAAAACACGAAAAAATACCATTCTCATATTTTCTCATAGCCTTCTCAAAGGTTGGGGAAAGAAATCTGCGTACTCAGAATTTTTGGCTAGACCTGCACGATGGCGCAATATTAATATTAGCATTTTTCAAAAACACGAAAAAATACCATTTTCATATTTTCACATAGCCTTCTCAAAGTTTGGGGAAAGAAATCTGCGTACTCAGAATTTTCGGCTAGACCTGCACGATGGCGCAATATTAATATTAGCATTTTTCAAAAACACGAAAAAATACCATTCTCAAATTTTCACATAGCCTTTCTCAAAGGTTGGGCAAAGAAATCTGCGTACTCAGAATTTTCGGCTAGACCTGCACGATGGCGCAATATTAATATTAGTATTTTTCAAAAACACGCAAAAATACCATTCTCATATTTTCACATAGCCTTCTCAAAGTTTGGGGAAAGAAATCTGCGTACTCAGAATTTTCGGCTAGACCTGCACGATGGCGCAATATTAAAATTAGCAGTTTTCAAAAACACGCAAAAATACCATTCTCATATTTTCACTAGCCTTCTCAAAGGTTGTGGAAAGAAATCTGCGTACTCAGAATTTTCGGCTAGACCTGCACGATGGCGCAATATTAATATTAGTATTTTTCAAAAACACGAATAAATACCATTCTCATATTTTCACATAGCCTTCTCAAAGTTTGGGGAAAGAAATCTGCGTACTCAGAATTTTCGGCTAGACCTGCACGATGGCGCAATATTAATATTAGTATTTTTCAAAAACACGCAAAAATACCATTCTCATATTTACACATAGCCTTCTCAAAGTTTGGGGAAAGAAATCTGCGTACTCAGAATTTTCGGCTAGACCTGCACGATGGCGCAATATTAATATTAGTATTTTTCAAAAACACGCAAAAATACCATTCTCATATTTTCACATAGCCTTCTCAAAGGTTGGGAAAAGAAATCTGCGTACTCAGAATTTTCGGCTAGACCTGCACGATGGCGCAATATTAATATTAGTATTTTTCAAAAACATGAAAAAAAACTATTTTCAAATTATCACATAGCCATCTCAAAGGTTGGGGAAAGAAATTTGCGTACTCAGAATTTTCGGCTAGACCTGCACGATGGCGCAATATGAATATTTGTATTTTCCAAAAATACCATTTTCATATTTTCACATAGCCTTCTCAAAGGTTGGGGAAAGAAATCTGCGTACTCAGAATTTTTGGCTAGACCTGCACGATGGCGCAATATTAATATTAGCATTTTTCAAAAACACGAAAAAATACCATTTTCATATTTTCACATAGCCTTCTCAAAGTTTGGGGAAAGAAATCTGCGTACTCAGAATTTTTGGCTAGACCTGCACGATGGCGCAATATTAATATTAGCATTTTTCAAAAACACGAAAAAATACCATTTTCATATTTTCACATAGCCTTCTCAAAGTTTGGGGAAAGAAATCTGCGTACTCAGAATTTTCGGCTAGACCTGCACGATGGCGCAATATTAATATTAGCATTTTTCAAAAACACGAAAAAATACCATTCTCAAATTTTCACATAGCCTTTCTCAAAGGTTGGGCAAAGAAATCTGCGTACTCAGAATTTTCGGCTAGACCTGCACGATGGCGCAATATTAATATAAGCATTTTTCGAAAACACGAAAAAATACCATTCTCATATTTTCTCATAGCCTTCTCAAAGGTTGGGGAAAGAAATCTGCGTACTCAGAATTTTTGGCTAGACCTGCACGATGGCGCAATATTAATATTAGCATTTTTCAAAAACACGAAAAAATACCATTTTCATATTTTCACATAGCCTTCTCAAAGTTTGGGGAAAGAAATCTGCGTACTCAGAATTTTTGGCTAGACCTGCACGATGGCGCAATATTAATATAAGCATTTTTCGAAAACACGAAAAAATACCATTCTCATATTTTCTCATAGCCTTCTCAAAGGTTGGGGAAAGAAATCTGCGTACTCAGAATTTTTGGCTAGACCTGCACGATGGCGCAATATTAATATTAGCATTTTTCAAAAACACGAAAAAATACCATTTTCATATTTTCACATAGCCTTCTCAAAGTTTGGGGAAAGAAATCTGCGTACTCAGAATTTTCGGCTAGACCTGCACGATGGCGCAATATTAATATTAGCATTTTTCAAAAACACGAAAAAATACCATTCTCAAATTTTCACATAGCCTTTCTCAAAGGTTGGGCAAAGAAATCTGCGTACTCAGAATTTTCGGCTAGACCTGCACGATGGCGCAATATTAATATTAGTATTTTTCAAAAACACGAATAAATACCATTCTCATATTTTCACATAGCCTTCTCAAAGTTTGGGGAAAGAAATCTGCGTACTCAGAATTTTCGGCTAGACCTGCACGATGGCGCAATATTAATATTAGTATTTTTCAAAAACACGCAAAAATACCATTCTCATATTTTCACATAGCCTTCTCAAAGTTTGGGGAAAGAAATCTGCGTACTCAGAATTTTCGGCTAGGCCTGCACGATGGCGCAATATTAATATTAGCATTTTTCAAAAACACGACAAAATACCATTCTCATATTTTCACATAGCCTTCTCAAAGGTTGGGGAAAGAAATCTGCGTACTCAGAATTTTCGGCTAGACCTGCACGATGGCGCAATATTAATATTAGTATTTTTCAAAAACACGCAAAAATACCATTTCCATATTTTCACATAGCCTTCTCAAAGGTTGGGGAAAGAAATCTGCGTACTCAGAATTTTCGGCTAGACCTGCACGATGGCGCAATATTAGTATTAGCATTTTTCAAAAACACGAAAAAATACCATTCTCATTTTTTGACATAGCCTTCTCAAAGGTTGGGGAAAGAAATCTGCGTACTCAGAATTTTCGGCTAGACCTGCACGATGGCGCAATATTAATATTAGCATTTTTCAAAAACACGAAAAAATATCATTCTCATTTTTTCACATAGCCTTCTCAAAGGTTGGGGAAAGAAATCTGCGTACTCAGAATTTTCGGCTAGACCTGAACAATGGCGCAATATTAATATAAGCATTTTTCGAAACCACGAAAAAATACCATTCTCATATTTTCACATAGCCTTCTCAAAGGTTGGGGAAAGAAATCTGCGAACTCAGAATTTTCGGCTAGACCTGCACGATGGCGCAATATTAATATTAGTATTTTTCAAAAACACGAAAAAATACCATTCTCATATTTTCACATAGCATTCTGAAAGGTTGTGGGAAGAAACCTGCGTACTCAGAATTTTCGGCTAGACCTGCACGATGGCGCAATATTAATATTAGCATTTTTCAAAAACACGAAAAAAAACTATTTTCAAATTATCACATAGCCATCTCAAAGGTTGGGGAAAGAAATTTGCGTACTCAGAATTTTCGGCTAGACCTGCACGATGGCGCAATATTAATATTTGTATTTTCCAAAAATACCATTTTCATATTTTCACATAGCCTTCTCAAAGGTTGGGGAAAGAAATCTGCGTACTCAGAATTTTCGGCTAGACCTGCACGATGGCGCAATATTTATATTAGTATTTTCCAAAAACACACAAAAATACCATTCTCATATTTTCACATAGCCTTCTCAAAGGTTGGGGAAAGAAATCTGCGTACTCAGAATTTTCGGCTAGACCTGCACGATGGCGCAATATTAAAATTAGCAGTTTTCTAAAACACGCAAAAATACCATTCTCATATTTTCACATAGCCTTCTCAAAGGTTGGGGGAAGAAATCTGCGTACTCAGAATTTTCGGCTAGACCTGCACGATGGCGCAATATTAATATTAGCATTTTTCAAAAACACGAAAAAATACCATTCTCAAATTTTCACATAGCCTTTCTCAAAGGTTGGGCAAAGAAATCTGCGTACTCAGAATTTTCGGCTAGACCTGCACGATGGCGCAATATTAATATTAGTATTTTTCAAAAACACGCAAAAATACCATTCTCATATTTTCACATAGCCTTCTCAAAGTTTGGGGAAAGAAATCTGCGTACTCAGAATTTTCGGCTAGACCTGCACGATGGCGCAATATTAAAATTAGCAGTTTTCAAAAACACGCAAAAATACCATTCTCATATTTTCACTAGCCTTCTCAAAGGTTGTGGAAAGAAATCTGCGTACTCAGAATTTTCGGCTAGACCTGCACGATGGCGCAATATTAATATTAGTATTTTTCAAAAACACGAAAAAATACCATTCTCATATTTTCACATAGCCTTCTCAAAGTTTGGGGAAAGAAATCTGCGTACTCAGAATTTTCGGCTAGACCTGCACGATGGCGCAATATTAATATTAGTATTTTTTAAAAACACGCAAAAATACCATTCTCATATTTTCACATAGCCTTCTCAAAGTTTGGGGAAAGAAATCTGCGTACTCAGAATTTTCGGCTAGACCTGCACGATGGCGCAATATTAATATTAGCATTTTTCAAAAACACGACAAAATACCATTCTCATATTTTCACATAGCCTTCTCAAAGGTTGGGGAAAGAAATCTGCGTACTCAGAATTTTCGGCTAGACCTGCACGATGGCGCAATATTAATATTAGTATTTTTCAAAAACACGCAAAAATACCATTTCCATATTTTCACATAGCCTTCTCAAAGGTTGGGGAAAGAAATCTGCGTACTCAGAATTTTCGGCTAGACCTGCACGATGGCGCAATATTAATATTAGCATTTTTCAAAAACACGAAAATATACCATTCTCATTTTTTCTCATAGCCTTCTCAAAGGTTGGGGAAAGAAATCTGCGTACTCAGAATTTTCGGCTAGACCTGCACGATGGCGCAATATTAATATTAGTATTTTTCAAAAACACGCAAAAATACCATTCTCATATTTTCACATAGCATTCTGAAAGGTTGTGGGAAGAAACCTGCGTACTCAGAATTTTCGGCTAGACCTGCACGATGGCGCAATATTAATATTAGCATTTTTCAAAAACACGAAAAAATACCATTCTCATTTTTTCTCATAGCCTTCTCAAAGGTTGGGGAAAGAAATCTTCGTACCCAGAATTTTCGGCTAGACCTGCACGATGGCGCAATATTAATATAAGCATTTTTCGAAAACACGAAAAAATACCATTCTCATATTTTCACATAGCCTTCTCAAAGGTTGGGGAAAGAAATCTGCGTACTCAGAATTTTCGGCTAGACCTGCACGATGGCGCAATATTAATATTAGTATTTTTCAAAAACACGCAAAAATACCATTTCCATATTTTCACATAGCCTTCTCAAAGGTTGGGGAAAGAAATCTGCGTACTCAGAATTTTCGGCTAGACCTGCACGATGGCGCAATATTAATATTAGCATTTTTCAAAAACACGAAAATATACCATTCTCATTTTTTCTCATAGCCTTCTCAAAGGTTGGGGAAAGAAATCTGCGTACTCAGAATTTTCGGCTAGACCTGCACGATGGCGCAATATTAATATTAGCATTTTTCAAAAACACGAAAAAATATCATTCTCATATTTTCACATAGCCTTCTCAAAGGTTGGGGAAAGAAATCTGCGTACTCAGAATTTTCGGCTAGACCTGCACGATGGCGCAATATTAATATAAGAATTTTTCGAAACCACGAAAAAATACCATTCTCATATTTTCACATAGCCTTCTCAAAGGTTGGGGAAAGAAATCTGCGTACTCAGAATTTTCGGCTAGACCTGCACGATGGCGCAATATTAATATTAGTATTTTTCAAAAACACGAAAAAATACCATTCTCATATTTCCACATAGCATTCTGAAAGGTTGTGGGAAGAAACCTGCGTACTCAGAATTTTCGGCTAGACCTGCACGATGGCGCAATATTAATATAAGCATTTTTCGATAACACGAAAAAATACCATTCTCATATTTTCACATAGCCTTCTCAAAGGTTGGGGAAAGAAATCTGCGAACTCAGAATTTTCGGCTAGACCTGCACAATGGCGCAATATTAATATTAGCATTTTTCAAAAACACGAAAAAATACCATTCTCATATTTTCACATAGCCTTCTCAAAGGTTGGGGAAAGAAATCTGCGAACTCAGAATTTTCGGCTAGACCTGCACAATGGCGCAATATTAATATTAGCATTTTTCAAAAACACGAAAAAATACCATTCTCATATTTTCACATAGCCTTCTGAAAGGTTGTGGGAAGAAATCTGCGTACTCAGAATTTTCGGCTAGACCTGCACAATGGCGCAATATTAATATTAGCATTTTTCAAAAACACGAAAAAATACCATTCTCATATTTTCTCATAGCCTTCTCAAAGGTTGGGGAAAGAAATCTGTGTACTCAGAATTTTCGGCTAGACCTGCACAATGGCGCAATAATAATATTAGCATTTTTCAAAAACACGAAAAAATACCATTCTCATATTTTCACATAGCCTTCTGAAAGGTTGTGGGAAGAAATCTGCGTACTCAGAATTTTCGGCTAGACCTGCACAATGGCGCAATATTAATATTAGCATTTTTCAAAAACACGAAAAAATACCATTCTCATATTTTCACATAGCCTTCTCAAAGGTTGGGGAAAGAAATCTGCGAACTCAGAATTTTCGGCTAGACCTGCACAATGGCGCAATATTAATATTAGCATTTTTCAAAAACACGAAAAAATACCATTCTCATATTTTCACATAGCCTTCTCAAAGGTTGGGGAAAGAAATCTGCGAACTCAGAATTTTCGGCTAGACCTGCACAATGGCGCAATATTAATATTAGCATTTTTCAAAAACACGAAAAAATACCATTCTCATATTTCCACATAGCATTCTGAAAGGTTGTGGGAAGAAACCTGCGTACTCAGAATTTTCGGCTAGACCTGCACGATGGCGCAATATTAATATAAGCATTTTTCGATAACACGAAAAAATACCATTCTCATATTTTCACATAGCCTTCTCAAAGGTTGGGGAAAGAAATCTGCGAACTCAGAATTTTCGGCTAGACCTGCACAATGGCGCAATATTAATATTAGCATTTTTCAAAAACACGAAAAAATACCATTCTCATATTTTCACATAGCCTTCTCAAAGGTTGGGGAAAGAAATCTGCGAACTCAGAATTTTCGGCTAGACCTGCACAATGGCGCAATATTAATATTAGCATTTTTCAAAAACACGAAAAAATACCATTCTCATATTTTCACATAGCCTTCTGAAAGGTTGTGGGAAGAAATCTGCGTACTCAGAATTTTCGGCTAGACCTGCACAATGGCGCAATATTAATATTAGCATTTTTCAAAAACACGAAAAAATACCATTCTCATATTTTCTCATAGCCTTCTCAAAGGTTGGGGAAAGAAATCTGTGTACTCAGAATTTTCGGCTAGACCTGCACAATGGCGCAATATTAATATTAGCATTTTTCAAAAACACGAAAAAATACCATTCTCATATTTTCACATAGCCTTCTGAAAGGTTGTGGAAAGAAATCTGCGTACTCAGAATTTTCGGCTAGACCTGCACAATGGCGCAATATTAATATTAGCATTTTTCAAAAACACGAAAAAATACCATTCTCATATTTTCACATAGCCTTCTCAAAGGTTGGGGAAAGAAATCTGCGAACTCAGAATTTTCGGCTAGACCTGCACAATGGCGCAATATTAATAATAGCATTTTTCAAAAACACGAAAAAATACCATTCTCATATTTTCACATAGCCTTCTCAAAGGTTGGGGAAAGAAATCTGCGAACTCAGAATTTTCGGCTAGACCTGCACAATGGCGCAATATTAATATTAGCATTTTTCAAAAACACGAAAAAATACCATTCTCATATTTTCACATAGCCTTCTGAAAGGTTGTGGGAAGAAATCTGCGTACTCAGAATTTTCGGCTAGACCTGCACAATGGCGCAATATTAATATTAGCATTTTTCAAAAACACGAAAAAATACCATTCTCATATTTTCTCATAGCCTTCTCAAAGGTTGGGGAAAGAAATCTGTGTACTCAGAATTTTCGGCTAGACCTGCACAATGGCGCAATATTAATATTAGCATTTTTCAAAAACACGATAAAATACCATTCTCATATTTTCACATAGCCTTCTGAAAGGTTGTGGAAAGAAATCTGCGTACTCAGAATTTTCGGCTAGACCTGCACAATGGCGCAATATTAATATTAGCATTTTTCAAAAACACGAAAAAATACCATTCTCATATTTTCACATAGCCTTCTCAAAGGTTGGGGAAAGAAATCTGCGAACTCAGAATTTTCGGCTAGACCTGCACAATGGCGCAATATTAATATTAGCATTTTTCAAAAACACGAAAAAATACCATTCTCATATTTTCACATAGCCTTCTGAAAGGTTGTGGGAAGAAATCTGCGTACTCAGAATTTTCGGCTAGACCTGCACAATGGCGCAATATTAATATTAGCATTTTTCAAAAACACGAAAAAATACCATTCTCATATTTTCTCATAGCCTTCTCAAAGGTTGGGGAAAGAAATCTGTGTACTCAGAATTTTCGGCTAGACCTGCACAATGGCGCAATATTAATATTAGCATTTTTCAAAAACACGAAAAAATACCATTCTCATATTTTCACATAGCCTTCTGAAAGGTTGTGGGAAGAAATCTGCGTACTCAGAATTTTCGGCTAGACCTGCACAATGGCGCAATATTAATATTAGCATTTTTCAAAAACACGAAAAAATACCATTCTCATATTTTCACATAGCCTTCTCAAAGGTTGGGGAAAGAAATCTGCGAACTCAGAATTTTCGGCTAGACCTGCACAATGGCGCAATATTAATATTAGCATTTTTCAAAAACACGAAAAAATACCATTCTCATATTTTCACATAGACTTCTGAAAGGTTGTGGGAAGAAATCTGCGTACTCAGAATTTTCGGCTAGACCTGCACAATGGCGCAATATTAATATTAGCATTTTTCAAAAACACGAAAAAATACCATTCTCATATTTTCTCATAGCCTTCTCAAAGGTTGGGGAAAGAAATCTGTGTACTCAGAATTTTCGGCTAGACCTGCACAATGGCGCAATATTAATATTAGCATTTTTCAAAAACACGAAAAAATACCATTCTCATATTTTCACATAGCCTTCTGAAAGGTTGTGGGAAGAAATCTGCGTACTCAGAATTTTCGGCTAGACCTGCACAATGGCGCAATATTAATATTAGCATTTTTCAAAAACACGAAAAAATACCATTCTCATATTTTCACATAGCCTTCTCAAAGGTTGGGGAAAGAAATCTGCGAACTCAGAATTTTCGGCTAGACCTGCACAATGGCGCAATATTAATATTAGCATTTTTCAAAAACACGAAAAAATACCATTCTCATATTTTCACATAGCCTTCTCAAAGGTTGGGGAAAGAAATCTGCGAACTCAGAATTTTCGGCTAGACCTGCACAATGGCGCAATATTAATATTAGCATTTTTCAAAAACACGAAAAAATACCATTCTCATATTTTCACATAGCCTTCTCAAAGGTTGGGGAAAGAAATCTGCGAACTCAGAATTTTCGGCTAGACCTGCACAATGGCGCAATATTAATATTAGCATTTTTCAAAAACACGAAAAAATACCATTCTCATATTTTCACATAGCCTTCTGAAAGGTTGTGGGAAGAAATCTGCGTACTCATAATTTTCGGCTAGACCTGCACAATGGCGCAATATTAATATTAGCATTTTTCAAAAACACGAAAAAATACCATTCTCATATTTTCACATAGCCTTCTGAAAGGTTGTGGGAAGAAATCTGCGTACTCAGAATTTTCGGCTAGACCTGCACAATGGCGCAATATTAATATTAGCATTTTTCAAAAACACGAAAAAATACCATTCTCATATTTTCACATAGCCTTCTCAAAGGTTGGGGAAAGAAATCTGCGAACTCAGAATTTTCGGCTAGACCTGCACAATGGCGCAATATTAATATTAGCATTTTTCAAAAACACGAAAAAATACCATTCTCATATTTTCTCATAGCCTTCTCAAAGGTTGGGGAAAGAAATCTGCGAACTCAGAATTTTCGGCTAGACCTGCACAATGGCGCAATATTAATATAAGCATTTTTCGATAACACGAAAAAATACCATTCTCATATTTTCACATAGCCTTCTCAAAGGTTGGGGAAAGAAATCTGCGAACTCAGAATTTTCGGCTAGACCTGCACAATGGCGCAATATTAATATTAGCATTTTTCAAAAACACGAAAAAATACCATTCTCATATTTTCACATAGCCTTCTCAAAGGTTGGGGAAAGAAATCTGCGAACTCAGAATTTTCGGCTAGACCTGCACATTGGCGCAATATTAATATTAGCATTTTTCAAAAACACGAAAAAATACCATTCTCATATTTTCACATAGCCTTCTGAAAGGTTGTGGGAAGAAATCTGCGTACTCAGAATTTTCGGCTAGACCTGCACAATGGCGCAATATTAATATTAGCATTTTTCAAAAACACGAAAAAATACCATTCTCATATTTTCTCATAGCCTTCTCAAAGGTTGGGGAAAGAAATCTGTGTACTCAGAATTTTCGGCTAGACCTGCACAATGGCGCAATATTAATATTAGCATTTTTCAAAAACACGAAAAAATACCATTCTCATATTTTCACATAGCCTTCTGAAAGGTTGTGGGAAGAAATCTGCGTACTCAGAATTTTCGGCTAGACCTGCACAATGGCGCAATATTAATATTAGCATTTTTCAAAAACACGAAAAAATACCATTCTCATATTTTCACATAGCCTTCTCAAAGGTTGGGGAAAGAAATCTGCGAACTCAGAATTTTCGGCTAGACCTGCACAATGGCGCAATATTAATATTAGCATTTTTCAAAAACACGAAAAAATACCATTCTCATATTTTCTCATAGCCTTCTCAAAGGTTGTGGGAAGAAACCTGCGTACTCAGAATTTTCGGCTAGACCTGCACGATGGCGCAATATTAATATAAGCATTTTTCGATAACACGAAAAAATACCATTCTCATATTTTCACATAGCCTTCTCAAAGGTTGGGGAAAGAAATCTGCGAACTCAGAATTTTCGGCTAGACCTGCACAATGGCGCAATATTAATATTAGCATTTTTCAAAAACACGAAAAAATACCATTCTCATATTTTCACATAGCCTTCTCAAAGGTTGGGGAAAGAAATCTGCGAACTCAGAATTTTCGGCTAGACCTGCACAATGGCGCAATATTAATATTAGCATTTTTCAAAAACACGAAAAAATACCATTCTCATATTTTCACATAGCCTTCTGAAAGGTTGTGGGAAGAAATCTGCGTACTCAGAATTTTCGGCTAGACCTGCACAATGGCGCAATATTAATATTAGCATTTTTCAAAAACACGAAAAAATACCATTCTCATATTTTCTCATAGCCTTCTCAAAGGTTGGGGAAAGAAATCTGTGTACTCAGAATTTTCGGCTAGACCTGCACAATGGCGCAATATTAATATTAGCATTTTTCAAAAACACGAAAAAATACCATTCTCATATTTTCACATAGCCTTCTGAAAGGTTGTGGGAAGAAATCTGCGTACTCAGAATTTTCGGCTAGACCTGCACAATGGCGCAATATTAATATTAGCATTTTTCAAAAACACGAAAAAATACCATTCTCATATTTTCACATAGCCTTCTCAAAGGTTGGGGAAAGAAATCTGCGAACTCAGAATTTTCGGCTAGACCTGCACAATGGCGCAATATTAATATTAGCATTTTTCAAAAACACGAAAAAATACCATTCTCATATTTTCTCATAGCCTTCTCAAAGGTTGGGGAAAGAAATCTGCGTACTCAGAATTTTCGGCTAGACCTGCACGATGGCGCAATATTAATATTAGCATTTTTCAAAAACACGAAAAAATACCATTCTCATATTTTCACATAGCCTTCTCATAGGTTGGGGAAAGAAATCTGTGTACTCAGAATTTTCGGCTAGACCTGCACGATAGCGCAATATTAATATAAGCATTTTTCGATAACACGAAAAAATACCATTCTCATATTTTCACATAGCCTTCTCAAAGGTTGGGGAAAGAAATCTGCGAACTCAGAATTTTCGGCTAGACCTGCACAATGGCGCAATATTAATATTAGCATTTTTCAAAAACACGAAAAAATACCATTCTCATATTTTCACATAGCCTTCTCATAGGTTGGGGAAAGAAATCTGTGTACTCAGAATTTTCGGCTAGACCTGCACGATGGCGCAATATTAATATAAGCATTTTTCGAAAACACGAAAAAATACCATTCTCATATTTTCACATAGCCTTCTCAAAGGTTGGGAAAAGAAATCTGCGTACTCAGAATTTTCGGCTAGACCTGCACGATGGCGCAAAATTAATATTAGCATTTTTCGAAAACACGAAAAAATACCATTCTCATATTTTCACATAGCCTTCTCAAAGGTTGGGGAAAGAAATCTGCGAACTCAGAATTTTCGGCTAGACCTGCACGATGGCGCAATATTAATATTAGCATTTTTCAAAAACACGAAAAAATACCATTCTCATATTTTCACATAGCCTTCTCAAAGGTTGGGAAAAGAAATCTGCGTACTCAGAATTTTCGGCTAGACCTGCACGATGGCGCAATATTAATATAAGCATTTTTCAAAAACACGAAAAAATACCATTCTCATATTTTCACATAGCCTTCTCATAGGTTGGGGAAAGAAATCTGTGTACTCAGAATTTTCGGCTAGACCTACACGATGGCGCAATATTAATATAAGCATTTTTCGAAAACACGAAAAAATACCATTCTCATATTTTCACATAGCCTTCTCAAAGGTTGGGAAAAGAAATCTGCGTACTCAGAATTTTCGGCTAGACCTGCACGATGGCGCAATATTAATATTAGCATTTTTCAAAAACACGAAAAAATATCATTCTCATTTTTTCTCATAGCCTTCTCAAAGGTTGGGGAAAGAAATCTGCGAACTCAGAATTTTCGGCTAGACCTGCACGATGGCGCAATATTAATATTAGCATTTTTCAAAAACACGAAAAAATACCATTCTCATATTTTCACATAGCCTTCTCAAAGGTTGGGGAAAGAAATCTGCGAACTCAGAATTTTCGGCTAGACCTGCACGATGGCGCAATATTAATATTAGCATTTTTCAAAAATACGAAAAAATACCATACTCATATTTTCACATAGCCTACTCATAGGTTGGGAAAAGAAATCTGTGTACTCAGAATTTTTGGCTAGACCTGCACGATGGCGCAATATTAATATAAGCATTTTTCGAAAACACGAAAAAATACCATTCTCATATTTTCACATAGCCTTCTCAAAGGTTGGGGAAAGAAATCTGCGAACTCAGAATTTTCGGCTAGACCTGCACGATGGCGCAATATTAATATAAGCATTTTTCAAAAACACGAAAAAATACCATTCTCATATTTTCACATAGCCTTCTCATAGGTTGGGGAAAGAAATCTGTGTACTCAGAATTTTCGGCTAGACCTGCACGATGGCGCAATATTAATATAAGCATTTTTCGAAAACACGAAAAAATACCATTCTCATATTTTCACATAGCCTTCTCAAAGGTTGGGGAAAGAAATCTGCGTACTCAGAATTTTCGGCTAGACCTGCACGATGGCGCAATATTAATATTAGCATTTTTCAAAAACACGAAAAAATATCATTCTCATTTTTTCTCATAGCCTTCTCAAAGGTTGGGGAAAGAAATCTGCGTACTCAGAATTTTCGGCTAGACCTGCACGATGGCGCAATATTAATATTAGCATTTTTCAAAAACACGAAAAAATACCATTCTCATATTTTCACATAGCCTTCTCAAAGGTTGGGGAAAGAAATCTGCGTACTCAGAATTTTCGGCTAGACCTGCACGATGGCGCAATATTAATATAAGCATTTTTCGAAAACACGAAAAAATACCATTCTCATATTTTCACATAGCCTTCTCAAAGGTTGGGGAAAGAAATCTGCGAACTCAGAATTTTCGGCTAGACCTGCACGATGGCGCAATATTAATATTAGCATTTTTCAAAAACACGAGAAAATACCATTCTCATATTTTCTCATAGCCTTCTCATAGGTTGGGGAAAGAAATCTGTGTACTCAGAATTTTCGGCTAGACCTGCACGATGGCGCAATATTAATATAAGCATTTTTCGAAAACACGAAAAAATACCATTCTCATATTTTCACATAGCCTTCTCAAAGGTTGGGGAAAGAAATCTGCGAACTCAGAATTTTCGGCTAGACCTGCACGATGGCGCAATATTAATATTAGCATTTTTCAAAAACACGAGAAAATACCATTCTCATATTTTCACATAGCCTTCTCATAGGTTGGGGAAAGAAATCTGTGTACTCAGAATTTTCGGCTAGACCTGCACGATGGCGCAATATTAATATAAGCATTTTTCGAAAACACGAAAAAATACCATTCTCATATTTTCACATAGCCTCCTCAAAGGTTGGGGAAAGAAATCTGCGAACTCAGAATTTTCGGCTAGACCTGCACGATGGCGCAATATTAATATAAGCATTTTTCAAAAACACGAAAAAATACCATTCTCATATTTTCACATAGCCTTCTCATAGGTTGGGGAAAGAAATCTGTGTACTCAGAATTTTCGGCTAGACCTGCACGATGGCGCAATATTAATATAAGCATTTTTCGAAAACACGAAAAAATACTATGCTCATATTTTCACATAGCCTTCTCAAAGGTTGGGGAAAGAAATCTGCGTACTCAGAATTTTCGGCTAGACCTGCACGATGGCGCAATATTAATATTAGCATTTTTCAAAAACACGAAAAAATATCATTCTCATTTTTTCTCATAGCCTTCTCAAAGGTTGGGGAAAGAAATCTGCGAACTCAGAATTTTCGGCTAGACCTGCACGATGGCGCAATATTAATATTAGCATTTTTCAAAAACACGAAAAAATATCATTCTCATATTTTCACATATCCTTCTCATAGGTTGGGGAAAGAAATCTGCGTACTCAGAATTTTCGGCTAGACCTGCACGATGGCGCAATATTAATATTAGCATTTTTCAAAAACACGAAAAAATGCCATTCTCATATTTTCACATAGCCTTCTCATAGGTTGGGGAAAGAAATCTGTGTACTCAGAATTTTCGACTAGACCTGCACGATGGCGCAATATTAATATTAACATTTTTCGAAAACACGAAAAAATACCATTCTCATATTTTCACATAGTCTTCTCAAAGGTTGGGGAAAGAAATCTGCGTACTCAGAATTTTCGGCTAGACCTGCACGATGGCGCAATATTAATATTAGCATTTTTCAAAACACGAAAAAATACCATTCTCATATTTTCACATAGCCTTCTCAAAGGTTGTGGGAAAAAATCTGCGTACTCAGAATATTCGGCTAGACCTGCACGATGGCGCAATATTAATATTAGCATTTTTCAAAAACACGAAAAAATACCATTCTCATTTTTTCTCATAGCCTTCTCAAAGGTTGGGGAAAGAAATCTGCGAACTCAGAATTTTCGGCTAGACCTGCACGATGGCGTAATATTAATATTAGCATTTTTGAAAAACACGAAAAAATATCATTCTCATTTTTTCTCATAGCCTTCTCAAAGGTTGGGGAAAGAAATCTGCGAACTCAGAATTTTCGGCTAGACCTGCACGATGGCGCAATATTAATATTAGCATTTTTCAAAAACACGAAAAAATACCATTCTCATATTTTCACATAGCCTTCTCATAGGCTGGGGAAAGAAATCTGTGTACTCAGAATTTTCGACTAGACCTGCACGATGGCGCAATATTAATATTAGCATTTTTCGAAAACACGAAAAAATACCATTCTCATATTTTCACATAGTCTTCTCAAAGGTTGGGGAAAGAAATCTGCGTACTCAGAATTTTCGGCTAGACCTGCACGATGGCGCAATATTAATATTAGCATTTTTCAAAAACACGAAAAAATACCATTCTCATATTTTCACATAGCCTTCTCAAAGGTTGGGGAAAGAAATCTGTGTACTCAGAATTTTCGGCTAGATCTGCACGATGGCGCAATATTAATATTAGCATTTTTCAAAAACACGAAAAAATACCATTCTCATATTTTCACATAGCCTTCTCATAGGTTGGGGAAAGAAATCTGTGTACTCAGAATTTTCAGCTAGACCTGCACGATGGCGCAATATAATTATTAGCATTTTTGGAAAACACGAAAAAAATACCATTCTCATATTTTCACATAGCCTTCTCAAAGGTTGGGGAAAGAAATCTGCGTACTCAGAATTTTCGGCTAGACCTGCACGATGGCGCAATATTAATATTAGCATTTTTCAAAAACACGAAAAAATACCATTCTCATATTTTCACATAGCCTTCTGAAAGGTTGTGGGAAGAAATCTGCGTACTCAGAATTTTCGGCTAGATCTGCACGATGGCGCAATATTAATATTAGCATTTTTCAAAAACACGAAAAAATATCATTCTCATTTTTTCTCATAGCCTTCTCAAAGGTTGGGGAAAGAAATCTGCGAACTCAGAATTTTCGGCTAGACCTGCACGATGGCGCAATATTAATATAAGCATTTTTCGAAAACACGAAAAAATATCATTCTCATATTTTCACATAGCCTTCTCAAAGGTTGGGGAAAGAAATCTGCGAACTCAGAATTTTCGGCTAGACCTGCACGATGGCGCAATATTAATATTAGCATTTTTCAAAAACACGAAAAAATACCATTCTCATATTTTCACATAGCCTTCTCATAGGTTGGGGAAAGAAATCTGTGTACTCAGAATTTTCGGCTAGACCTGCACGATGGCGCAATATTTATATAAGCATTTTTCGAAAACACGAAAAAATACCATTCTCATATTTTCACATAGCCTTCTCAAAGGTTGGGGAAAGAAATCTGCGAACTCAGAATTTTCGGCTAGACCTGCACGATGGCGCAATATTAATATATGCATTTTTCAAAAACACGAAAAAATACCATTCTCATATTTTCACATAGCCTTCTCATAAGTTGGGGAAAGAAATCTGTGTACTCAGAATTTTCGGCTAGACCTGCACGATGGCGCAATATTAATATAAGCATTTTTCGAAAACACGAAAAAACACCATTCCCATATTTTCACATAGCCTTCTCAAAGGTTGGGGAAAGAAATCTGCGTACTCAGAATTTTCGGCTAGACCTGCACGATGGCGCAATATTAATATTAGCATTTTTCAAAAACACGAAAAAATATCATTCTCATTTTTTCTCATAGCCTTCTCAAAGGTTGGGGAAAGAAATCTGCGAACTCAGAATTTTCGGCTAGACCTGCACGATGGCGCAATATTAATATAAGCATTTTTCAAAAACACGAAAAAATACCATTCTCATATTTTCACATAGCCTTCTCATAGGTTGGGGAAAGAAATCTGTGTACTCAGAACTTTCGGCTAGACCTGCACGATGGCGCAATATTAATATAAGCATTTTTCGAAAACACGAAAAAATACCATTCTCATATTTTCACATAGCCTTCTCAAAGGTTGGGGAAAGAAATCTGCGTACTCAGAATTTTCGGCTAGATCTGCACGATGGCGCAATATTAATATTAGCATTTTTCAAAAACACGAAAAAATACCATTCTCATATTTTCACATAGCCTTCTGAAAGGTTGTGGGAAGAAATCTGCGTACTCAGAATTTTCGGCTAGATCTGCACGATGGCGCAGTATTAATATTAGCATTTTTCAAAAACACGAAAAAATACCATTCTCATATTTTCACATAGCCTTCTGAAAGGTTGTGGGAAGAAATCTGCGTACTCAGAATTTTCGGCTAGATCTGCACGATGGCGCAATATTAATATTAGCATTTTTCAAAAACACGAAAAAATATCATTCTCATATTTTCACATAGCCTTCTCAAAGGTTGGGGAAAGAAATCTGCGAACTCAGAATTTTCGGCTAGACCTGCACGACGGCGCAATATTAATATTAGCATTTTTCAAAAACACGAAAAAATACCATTCTCATATTTTCACATAGCCTTCTCATAGGTTGGGGAAAGAAATCTGTGTACTCAGAATTTTCGGCTAGACCTGCACGATGGCGCAATATTAATATAAGCATTTTTCGAAAACACGAAAAAATACCATTCTCATATTTTCACATAGCCTTCTCAAAGGTTGGGGAAAGAAATCTGCGAACTCAGAATTTTCGGCTAGACCTGCACGATGGCGCAATATTAATATATGCATTTTTCAAAAACACGAAAAAATACCATTCTCATATTTTCACATAGCCTTCTCATAAGTTGGGGAAAGAAATCTGTGTACTCAGAATTTTCGGCTAGACCTGCACGATGGCGCAATATTAATATAAGCATTTTTCGAAAACACGAAAAAATACCATTCCCATATTTTCACATAGCCTTCTCAAAGGTTGGGGAAAGAAATCTGCGTACTCAGAATTTTCGGCTAGACCTGCACGATGGCGCAATATTAATATTAGCATTTTTCAAAAACACGGAAAAATATCATTCTCATTTTTTCTCATAGCCTTCTCAAAGGTTGGGGAAAGAAATCTGCGAACTCAGAATTTTCGGCTAGACCTGCACGATGGCGCAATATTAATATAAGCATTTTTCAAAAACACGAAAAAATACCATTCTCATATTTTCATATAGCCTTCTCATAGGTTGGGGAAAGAAATCTGTGTACTCAGAACTTTCGGCTAGACCTGCACGATGGCGCAATATTACTATAAGCATTTTTCGAAAACACGAAAAAATACCATTCTCATATTTTCACATAGCCTTCTCAAAGGTTGGAGAAAGAAATCTGCGTACTCAGAATTTTCGGCTAGACCTGCACGATGGCGCAATATTAATATTAGCATTTTTCAAAAACACGAAAAAATATCATTCTCATTTTTTCTCATAGCCTTCTCAAAGGTTGGGGAAAGAAATCTGCGAACTCAGAATTTTCGGCTAGACCTGCACGATGGCGCAATATTAATATATGCATTTTTCAAAAACACGAAAAAATACCATTCTCATATTTTCACATAGCCTTCTCATAGGTTGGGGAAAGAAATCTGTGTACTCAGAATTTTCGGCTAGACCTGCACGATGGCGCAATATTAATATAAGCATTTTTCAAAAACACGAAAAAATACCATTCCCATATTTTCACATAGCCTTCTCAAAGGTTGGGGAAAGAAATCTGCGTACTCAGAATTTTCGGCTAGACCTGCACGATGGCGCAATATTAATATTAGCATTTTTCAAAAACACGAAAAAATATCATTCTCATTTTTTCTCATAGCCTTCTCAAAGGTTGGGGAAAGAAATCTGCGAACTCAGAATTTTCGGCTAGACCTGCACGATGGCGCAATATTAATATAAGCATTTTTCAAAAACACGAAAAAATACCATTCTCATATTTTCACATAGCCTTCTCATAGGTTGGGGAAAGAAATCTGTGTACTCAGAACTTTCGGCTAGACCTGCACAATGGCGCAATATTAATATAAGCATTTTTCGAAAACACGAAAAAATACCATTCCCATATTTTCACATAGCCTTCTCAAAGGTTGGGGAAAGAAATCTGCGTACTCAGAATTTTCGGCTAGACCTGCACGATGGCGCAATATTAATATTAGCATTTTTCAAAAACACGAAAAAATATCATTCTCATTTTTTCTCATAGCCTTCTCAAAGGTTGGGGAAAGAAATCTGCGAACTCAGAATTTTCGGCTAGACCTGCACGATGGCGCAATATTAATATAAGCATTTTTCAAAAACACGAAAAAATACCATTCTCATATTTTCACATAGCCTTCTCATAGGTTGGGGAAAGAAATCTGTGTACTAAGAACTTTCGGCTAGACCTGCACGATGGCGCAATATTAATATAAGCATTTTTCGAAAACACGAAGAAATACCATTCTCATATTTTCACATAGCCTTCTCAAAGGTTGGAGAAAGAAATCTGCGTACTCAGAATTTTCGGCTAGACCTGCACGATGGCGCAATATTAATATTAGCATTTTTCAAAAACACGACAAAATACCATTCTCATATTTTCACATAGCCTTCTCAAAGGTTGGGGAAAGAAATCTGCGTACTCAGAATTTTCGGCTAGACCTGCACGATGGCGCAATATTAATATTAGTATTTTTCAAAAACACGCAAAAATACCATTTCCATATTTTCACATAGCCTTCTCAAAGGTTGGGGAAAGAAATCTGCGTACTCAGAATTTTCGGCTAGACCTGCACGATGGCGCAATATTAATATTAGCATTTTTCAAAAACACGAAAATATACCATTCTCATTTTTTCTCATAGCCTTCTCAAAGGTTGGGGAAAGAAATCTTCGTACCCAGAATTTTCGGCTAGACCTGCACGATGGCGCAATATTAATATAAGCATTTTTCGAAAACACGAAAAAATACCATTCTCATATTTTCACATAGCCTTCTCATAGCTTGGGGAAAGAAATCTGTGTACTAAGAACTTTCGGCTAGACCTGCACGATGGCGCAATATTAATATAAGCATTTTTCGAAAACACGAAAAAATACCATTCTCATATTTTCACATAGCCTTCTCAAAGGTTGGAGAAAGAAATCTGCGTACTCAGAATTTTCGGCTAGACCTGCACGATGGCGCAATATTAATATTAGCATTTTTCAAAAACACGACAAAATACCATTCTCATATTTTCACATAGCCTTCTCAAAGGTTGGGGAAAGAAATCTGCGTACTCAGAATTTTCGGCTAGACCTGCACGATGGCGCAATATTAATATTAGTATTTTTCAAAAACACGCAAAAATACCATTTCCATATTTTCACATAGCCTTCTCAAAGGTTGGGGAAAGAAATCTGCGTACTCAGAATTTTCGGCTAGACCTGCACGATGGCGCAATATTAATATTAGCATTTTTTAAAAACACGAAAATATACCATTCTCATTTTTTCTCATAGCCTTCTCAAAGGTTGGGGAAAGAAATCTTCGTACCCAGAATTTTCGGCTAGACCTGCACCATGGCGCAATATTAATATAAGCATTTTTCAAAAACACGAAAAAATACCATTCTCATATTTTCACATAGCCTTCTCATAGGTTGGGGAAAGAAATCTGTGTACTAAGAACTTTCGGCTAGACCTGCACGATGGCGCAATATTAATATAAGCATTTTTCGAAAACACGAAAAAATACCATTCTCATATTTTCACATAGCCTTCTCAAAGGTTGGAGAAAGAAATCTGCGTACTCAGAATTTTCGGCTAGACCTGCACGATGGCGCAATATTAATATTAGCATTTTTCAAAAACACGACAAAATACCATTCTCATATTTTCACATAGCCTTCTCAAAGGTTGGGGAAAGAAATCTGCGTACTCAGAATTTTCGGCTAGACCTGCACGATGGCGCAATATTAATATTAGTATTTTTCAAAAACACGCAAAAATACCATTTCCATATTTTCACATAGCCTTCTCAAAGGTTGGGGAAAGAAATCTGCGTACTCAGAATTTTCGGCTAGACCTGCACGATGGCGCAATATTAATATTAGCATTTTTCAAAAACACGAAAATATACCATTCTCATTTTTTCTCATAGCCTTCTCAAAGGTTGGGGAAAGAAATCTTCGTACCCAGAATTTTCGGCTAGACCTGCACGATGGCGCAATATTAATATAAGCATTTTTCGAAAACACGAAAATATACCATTCTCATATTTTCACATAGCCTTCTCATAGGTTGGGGAAAGAAATCTGTGTACTAAGAACTTTCGGCTAGACCTGCACGATGGCGCAATATTAATATAAGCATTTTTCGAAAACACGAAAAAATACCATTCTCATATTTTCACATAGCCTTCTCAAAGGTTGGAGAAAGAAATCTGCGTACTCAGAATTTTCGGCTAGACCTGCACGATGGCGCAATATTAATATTAGCATTTTTCAAAAACACGAAAAAATACCATTCTCATATTTTCATATAGCCTTCTCAAAGGTTGGGGAAAGAAATCTGCGAACTCAGAATTTTCGGCTAGACCTGCACGATGGCGTAATATTAATATTAGCATTTTTCAAAAACACGAAAAAATATCATTCTCATTTTTTCTCATAGTCTTCTCAAAGGTTGGGGAAAGAAATCTGCGAACTCAGAATTTTCGGCTAGACCTGCACGATGGCGCAATATTAATATCAGCATTTTTCAAAAACACGAAAAAATACCATTCTCATATTTTCACATAGCCTTCTCATAGGTTGGGGAAAGAAATCTGTGTACTCAGAATTTTCGGCTAGACCTGCACGATGGCGCAATATTAATATAAGCATTTTTCAAAAACACGAAAAAATACCATTCTCATTTTTTCTCATAGCCTTCTCAAAGGTTGGGGAAAGAAATATGCGAACTCAGAATTTTCGGCTAGACCTGCACGATGGCGTAATATTAATATTAGCATTTTTCAAAAACACGAAAAAATATCATTCTCATTTTTTCTCATAGTCTTCTCAAAGGTTGGGGAAAGAAATCTGCGAACTCAGAATTTTCGGCTAGACCTGCACGATGGCGCAATATTAATATTAGCATTTTTCAAAAACACGAAAAAATACCATTCTCATATTTTCACATAGCCTTCTCATAGGTTGGGGAAAGAAATCTGTGTACTCAGAATTTTCGGCTAGACCTGCACGATGGCGCAATATTAATATAAGCATTTTTCAAAAACACGAAAAAATACCATTCTCATTTTTTCTCATAGCCTTCTCAAAGGTTGGGGAAAGAAATCTGCGAACTCAGAATTTTCGGCTAGACCTGCACGATGGCGTAATATTAATATTAGCATTTTTCAAAAACACGAAAAAATATCATTCTCATTTTTTCTCATAGTCTTCTCAAAGGTTGGGGAAAGAAATCTGCGAACTCAGAATTTTCGGCTAGACCTGCACGATGGCGCAATATTAATATTAGCATTTTTCAAAAACACGAAAAAATACCATTCTCATATTTTCACATAGCCTTCTCATAGGTTGGGAAAGAAATCTGTGTACTCAGAATTTTCGGCTAGACCTGCACGATGGCGCAATATTAATATAAGCATTTTTCAAAAACACGAAAAAATATCATTCTCATTTTTTCTCATAGTCTTCTCAAAGGTTGGGGAAAGAAATCTGCGAACTCAGAATTTTCGGCTAGACCTGCACGATGGCGCAATATTAATATTAGCATTTTTCAAAAACACGGAAAAATACCATTCTCATATTTTCACATAGCCTTCTCATAGGTTGGGGAAAGAAATCTGTGTACTAAGAACTTTCGGCTAGACCTGCACGATGGCGCAATATTAATATAAGCATTTTTCAAAAACACGAAAAAATATCATTCTCATTTTTTCTCATAGCCTTCTCAAAGGTTGGGGAAAGAAATCTGCGAACTCAGAATTTTCGGCTAGACCTGCACGATGGCGCAATATTAATATAAGCATTTTTCAAAAACACGAAAAAATACCATTCTCATATTTTCACATAGCCTTCTCATAGGTTGGGGAAAGAAATCTGTGTACTCAGAATTTTCGACTAGACCTGCACGATGGCGCAATATTAATATTAACATTTTTCGAAAACACGAAAAAATACCATTCTCATATTTTCATATAGTCTTCTCAAAGGTTGGGGAAAGAAATCTGCGTACTCAGAATTTTCGGCTAGACCTGCACGATGGCGCAATATTAATATTAGCATTTTTCAAAAACACGAAAAAATACCATTCTCATATTTTCACATAGCCTTCTCATAGGTTGGGGAAAGAAATCTGCGTACTCAGAATTTTCGGCTAGACCTGCACGATGGCGCAATATTAATATTAGCATTTTTCAAAAACACGAAAAAATACCATTCTCATATTTTCATATAGCCTTCTCATAGGTTGGGGAAAGAAATCTGTGTACTCAGAATTTTCGACTAGACCTGCACGATGGCGCAATATTAATATAAGCATTTTTCAAAAACACGAAAAAATACCATTCTCATTTTTTCTCATAGCCTTTTCAAAGGTTGGGAAAACAGTCTGTTAATATCTGTGCCACAGTAAAACTCACTGAAGTTTCACAAAGGTTTTTGTTATCAAAATTCGAGTGCATATAGGACGTTCTGAAGAAAAGTGTTAGTAACCGCGGCAGTCTAAAGTACCGAATGCTAAGTGACGTTGGAGCGAGCATCGTTCACTCCGTAGAAAGGAGAAACCAACATCTTGGTTTTACTTTCACTCAGCTGAAGTAAACAAGACAGCTAGTCGAAACAGTCGAAACGAACAAGAACGCAGCCGCAACAGAGACAGCAAGCCGATTAGCCTTGCAGGCTTGCATGCAACGTTGCATGCACCGAGCTCTGGCGCCCGCTAGTCGCAACTGAGAGCTCCGACAAAACTGATCTCTCTGTCGCATAGAGAGCCACCTGCGTTCGCTTGTTGGAGGTGACTGATTTAAAACTGCTAGCTACAATAGGCACGCGAGTTCTACGCGAATAAAGTACCAAGAGGCGTCATAGAATTACTATCGGTGGAGTAGTAATATATAAAAAACAAATTGAACCTGTCAGCACCTTTGAACGTATTGGGCAGGCTTCACAGAATAGGTTAAAACGTTCCTATTTTGACTGGACCTTCTAACGCTTGGTCGAAATAGTAGCAGGAAAAAGCGTAGTCGTCATCCGCCCCGGCGGAGCCGCGCATTTGACCACTTGTACCTTTAACCCTTGGGTGGATCAATAAAGAACAAGGTGAAAGGGTAGACGTTACTTGCCTAGGCAAGAACGCACACGAACCGCACACTTTAAATACTCGGCAAACGTAAGCTGCAGTACTGAGCGAATAACTTAACGAGTAACCCGTTAGGGCTTGCTGGCAAAATGGAGTCAGCAAGCACCTCCTTTGAGAGGAACGTACCGCCGGATAATCCACCCGGAAACAGCCAAACAAACGAGAATGAAAGAACGATCCCCGAGTGGATGGACCGTTACGGGATACATGGCCAGCGAATCATATTACAGCTACGTGCTGCTGGGGAGAAACCTCTCCCGAAGAACCCATTCACCATTGGAAAATCCATTGAAACAACTTGCGGAGGAAAAATTGAATCAGCTTACACCGAAGAGCGAGGAACTAAATACGTCCTGAAAACAAGAAGTGACGAGCAAGCTAAAAAACTGATCCTTATGAATAAACTGATTGATGGAACAGACGTAATAGTTGAATCTCACCCAACTTTAAACAAAACCCGCTGCGTGCTAAGCTGTCGGGACGCTATCGACGTGCCCACCGAAGTAATAAAACAAGAACTGGAGCACCTTGGAGTATTAGATGTTAGAAGAATCACGAGAAGGAAGGAAAACGACCGTGTAAACACACCAACCTTGGTTCTTACGTTTCACGGTACTACATTCCCTAAACATATAAACATCGGTCCGCTTCGAGTAGAAACAAGAGAGTTCATTCCAAATCCAATGATCTGTTTTAACTGTTGCAGTTACGGTCACACGAAAGCCAAATGTCCTAACAACGCAGTCTGCCAAAACTGCTCAGGAGACCACAAACTTGAAATGGATGCTTGCAAAGACGCCCCATACTGTAAAAATTGTAAAGGTGGCCATTCTCCCACCAGCCGAAAGTGCCCACAATACATAAAGGAAGAAAAATTAATAAAAATCAAAATCGAAAAGGGAATATCTTTCAGCGAAGCTAGGAAAGAGTACTCCAAGCAGTACGGAGAACACTCATATGCAGCAATTTGCGGTGCTCAGAATAGATTAGAGAACATGAGAAAGGACGACGAGATCCAGCTACTGAAAGAAGAAATACGGAAACTGAAAAACACTGAAGAGGATATCAAAAAGGACAATGAAATCAAGAACCTTCGAGAAGAGCTCAAACAGATGCGAGCCCTGTTTTTTTTTTTCATAAATACGTTTATTTCATAGGCAATATACATAAGTTTTTCTTCGCCGTGGCATCCACAATACATAGTAGTTTAAACCTAATACATTTCGAATATCATATTAGTATGTTGGTACTCATTAGTTAATCTAAACACTGTTTTTATCAAGCGAGTTGCTATTTTAAATTACATTAAATAAAATACATTTATTTTGTACATGATCTTATAACTATTTCAGGATTGTTTGTATCAGTTCACCACTTATATTCAATATCCTATAGTTGGCTATTGGTTGAACTCATGGAAGAGAAAACAGTTTAACATAAAATAAAATTTAAATTGGAACTCCAATGGATTTAATGAAATGATAAAGAAGTTTCATGTATGGAAGGTCACGACAAGCAAGAATGTCGCGAACTGGGACATTGGATAGTCTACCTTGGGTACGCAAGGAATTTATTAGTTGAGATCTGACATCACGAAACTCCACGCATGTCCAAACAACATGGTCAATATCGCGGTAACCTTCGCCGCAAGCACAATGATTAGTCTCGGAAAGTCCAATTCGAAGGAGATGTGCATCTAACGTGTAGTGATTGGACATGAGTCTGGACATCACACGAATGAAATCTCTACTCACATCCAGTCCCCTGAACCATGCCTTTGTCGATATTTTAGGAATAATTGAGTGCATCCACCGACCCAGATCATCTTTATCCCAAGAAGCTTGCCAGCTGGCAAGTGTTCTTTGGCGAGACGCGCTATAGAATTCGTTGAAAGCAATCGGTCTCTCATAAATTTCACCCTCAATAGCACCACGTTTGGCTAAAATATCGGCTCTTTCATTGCCTGGAATGGAGCAATGAGCCGGAACCCAAACTATTGTGATTAGATAATTATTATTCAATATGTCGTTCAGACACTGTTTTATTTTACCCAAGAAAAACGGTTCATTTTTGCCAGCAGCGTTTGAGCGAATGGCTTCAATTGCACTCAGACTATCTGTGAAGAGGAAATAATGGTTTGGAGATAATGTGACGATTACATTCAAGCTATAATGAACTGCTGCTAACTCTGCTATATAAACAGATGCAGGTTCTTGAAGCTTGAATGAGGCCGAAACATTATTGTTGAACATACCAAACCCTGTCGCTTCTTCCATTCGCGATCCGTCCGTGTAAAACATTTTCTCAGAGTTAATATGCCTGAACTTACTTGAAAATATTTTTGGGATTTCCATAGAGCGTAGGTGGTCCGGGATTCCACGCACTTCGCGCTGCATGGATGTGTCGAAAAATAAAGTTGAGTCAGGTACATTTAGGAGGCTGACACGGATAGGAATATATCTTGAAGGGTTGATTTCCTGTGACATATGGTTAAAATATACTGTCATGAATTTTGTTTGAGATCGAAGCTCGACTAGTCGTTCGAAATTATTAATTACCATGGGATTCAGCACATCACATCTTATTAGCAGGCGTGATGAAAGCTCCCAAAATCGATCTTTTAATGGAAGAACTCCCGCCAGAACTTCAAGACTCATTGTATGTGTCGAATGCATGCAGCCTAAAGCAATTCGCAAACAACGGTACTGAATTCGCTCAAGTTTGATAATATGAGAATTTGCAGCGGAACGAAAACAAACGCATCCATATTCCATCACTGAAAGTATCGTTGTCTGATACAATTTTATTAGATCTTGCGGATGAGCACCCCACCAAGACCCTGTTATTGTTCGAAGAAAATTTACTCTTTGTTGGCATTTCGTTATCAGATACCTAATGTGTCCTCCCCACGTGCATTTGGAATCAAACCACACCCCGAGGTATTTGAAAGTCAAAACCTGTTCGATTATTCTTCCCATCATATGAAGCTGAAGTTGCGCGGGATCATGCTTTTTTGAAAAGACGACCAGCTCTGTTTTCTCCGCAGAGAATTCGATACCAAGATGAACAGCCCAAACGGACAATTTATCTAAGGTATCTTGCAATGGTTTTTGCAGATCAATAGCTTTGGATCCAGTAACTGAAACCACGCCATCATCTGCCAATTGTCTTAGTGTACATGGGGTTACTAGACAGCTGTCAATGTCATTCACGTAAAAATTATAGAGGAGCGGACTGAGGCATGAGCCTTGCGGGAGACCCATGTAGCTAATTCTGATTGTTGCCAAATCGCCATGTGAAAAATGCATGCGTTTCTCTGACAAAAGGTTGTGCAAATAATTATTTATAACCGCTGGGAGTCCATGTTGGTGGAGCTTGTCTGAAAGAACATCAATGGAAACTGAATCAAATGCTCCTTTAATGTCTAAAAATACAGATGCCATTTGTTGCTTTTGAGCGAAGGCAATTTGGATGTCAGACGAAAGTAATGCAAGGCAATCATTCGTCCCTTTATTTCTACGGAAGCCAAACTGAGTATCTGACAACAAACCGTTCGTCTCGACCCAAGTGTCGAGACGTCGTAGAATAATTTTTTCGAACAATTTTCTGATGCAGGACAACATCGCAATGGGTCTATATGAGTTGTGATTGGAAGCTGGTTTCCCCGGCTTTTGAATGGCGATAACTTTCACTTGTCTCCAGTCAGGTGGAACAATATTTTGCTCAAGAAACTTGTTGAACAATTCCAACAAACGTCTTTTTGCGAGGTCGGGCAGATTCTTCACCAAGTTGAATTTAATTCTGTCCAATCCAGGAGCGTTATTGTTACAAGACATGAGTGCTATGGAAAATTCCATCATTGAAAAGGGGCTATCAATGGAATCATCATCAATGGAATCATCCCTAACAATGCTATGCGTAGGAACGGAATCTGGACAAACTTTCCTCGCAAAATCAAATATCCATCGATTCGAGTACTCCTCACTCTCATTTCCTACGTTACGATTCCTCATTCGTCTGGCCGTATTCCAAAGAGTGCTCATTGAGGTTTCTCTTGACAAACCTTCCACAAAATGTCTCCAATAGCTGCATTTCTTAACCCGAAGTATGTTCTTGTACTTGGTTTCTAAAACCAAGAATTTTTCAAAATTCTGAGGAGTTCCTCCTCCTCGTTTTAAAAACGTCTTGAAAGCATTTTGTTTCGCGTGTTTAGCATCTGAGCACTCTTTGTCCCACCAAGGATTTGGAGGTCTTCTGTTAGACGATGGACCAAGAAATCGTTTGGTTTGGGCTTGTTCTGCGGCCTCCAGAATCGAACAAACGAGGAAGTCATATTCTTCAAGTGGGGGAAGCTCTTCCATTGAAGTTAAGACACTTGAAATATTACTTTGGTATTTAATCCAGTCAATATTTTTTGTCAAATCATATGGAATATTAACTGAATTAGCAATGCCTTTGTTACTGCTAATTGAGATGATGATTGGTAAATGATCGCTACCATGTAAATCAGGAAATACTTTCCAGGTGCAATCTAGTCGAATTGAAGTCGAACAAAGAGATAAATCTAATGCACTTGGACGTGCAGGAGGTCTTGGGATCCGTGTCATGCTACCCATATTTAGTACCGTCATGCTAAAATTTTCGCAAATATTATATATTAGAGATGATCTGCTATCATTGTAAACGGAACCCCACATCATTCCGTGCGAATTGAAATCTCCTAAAATCAAACGTGGAGCAGGAAGGGCTTCGACAATTTCATTAAGCTGTCGTTGTCCAACTTGAGCTCTTGGAGGAATATATACCGAAGCAATGCAAATGTCCTTTCCTTTAATGTTTATTTGACAAGCAACAACTTCTATACTAGAAGTCGAAGGAATGTTTAATCTATAAAAGGAATAACATTTCTTAATTCCTAAAAGCACTCCACCATACGGGGAGTCTCTGTCGAGACGTATAATGTTAAAGTCATTAAAATTTAAGGCTATGTTTGATGTAAGCCATGTTTCGCACAAAGCAAATACATCACATTTTTGACTATGCAACAAAACTTTAAATGAATCAAGTTTTGGCATGATGCTTCGACAATTCCACTGCAGGACAGTGATTGAATCATTTGCGGCGGATGATAAATTATCCATCAAATGATACAAAACCTGTAAGAGCTGGCCATTGAGCTGATAACTGTTTCAAAAAAGTTCTAGCTATTGGAAGGAATGCTGTTATGATGGTCTTTAGAGGTTCAGAAATATTGAATGCAGCGAAAATCCATTCTACAATTTCCGAAAATTTCAGTAATCCTGTTGGTGAATGTGAAATGGAGCCCACTGGATTATTGTCTTTTCTTGAGCTAGTTCCTGGATTGGTTTGTGAATTTGACAAACCAGGAGGCACAGTTTTTGGTTTTAAATTTGGCTTTTTAGCTTTAACACGGGGATCTTTTTTTGAAGGTATAATTTTAGGTGTCTTTTTTGGTATTTTGTGGTTTGTTAATCTCCTCTTAACAGACCCTTGAGGAGTGACAAACGAGGTATCTTCACTATTTCCGTCAGAGTCAGATTCCTCTGGCTCCGCAAGATTTGAAAAACCGTTTTCGGTTTCCAAAGGGGAGACATGTATGACCGTTTTGAGCATTTCTGCTTATGTGCGCTTAGACCGTGCTTTTAAAGAAAGCTTCATTTTGTCTTTACGCAGCTTAAATGCAGCGCACACTGAAAGATCATCATGAGGGCTTTCCCCACAATAAACACATTTTTCAACATCTTTATCGCAAAGATTATCCTTATGAGGCCCTTGACATTTGATACATTTGGACTTATTACTACAGTAAGTAGCTGTATGTCCGAATTTTTTACAGTTCGTGCAATTCATAACATGCGGTACGAAAAGCCGAACAGGAAGACGAATTTTATCGATATAGACATGGCTAGGCAATGCAGATCCGGCAAATGTTACGCGAAACGAATCTGAGGGACGATAAGACTTTTTTCCATCGACAATAGATGCTGAGTACAATTGTTTGCACTCGAGTATCTTAACTCCCTCAAGCATGGAGTTTTTAAAACGGCCAACTCCATTTTTAAGTAAATCATCTGCTGTCAGACTTGCTTCAGTCACAACACCGTCAATTTCTACCTCCTTCGATGGAATGTAAACTCGATATTCAATAGCAAATAATTTACAGGTTACAATATCGTTTGCCTGTTTCAAGTCGTTAACTACAACTCGAATTTTATCTCTATTAACCTTACAGATTTCTTTAACTTCAGAGAAATGTGATGTCAAATCCTTTGTAATTTGCATCAAGTTTAAAATCTTTTCTTTTTTTCGAAGATAGACTATCCATGGCCCAGTGGTACCCTGTGGATAATGTTTAGCCCTCGGAGTATTTAAACTTTTACTAGTATCCGGAATCGGATTCGGATGATCTTCCATGAGATCATCCATTACATTAAATTTTTTTTGTAAATTAATAATACCAAAATAAAAACTTATGTTTAGTAAAATTTCAGATATAAGAAATAAAAAATAAATTAAATTAAATCTACCTTGTAGCTGATGTCTCTGTTCCTTTATCGTGAAGAACGACGTGAAGCTCTTCCAACGATTTCCAATTGGCAGTCTTATGCTGTTTCCAATTGGCAGTCTTCTGTCGTTTACTGCTATCTCAGTTGCTCTGCCGTCGTTGTGAACACCACTGCACTTGCTGTACCTGACCCCAGGTACAGTGCTTTTGCTCTTGGTGGCGATCAAATGCGATGCTTGCAGTGTAGCACCTCGCGATATATGCCGTCTCTTTTGATCCTACGCAGCGTACAAATTCTGGTACCTGGTAGATCAGCACTGGGTTGCTTTAGCACCTCTGTGCCTTTGCACCCCTTCGTCTTCGCACCTTTATGCGATGGCACCTCTGTGACTCGTCACTTCTATGCTCTCGCACCTCTGTGTCTCTACACCTCTGTGCGTATGAACGGGATGGCCTTCGTTGCTAGCTTTCCAGTCGGGAAACGCCCCGAATATTGCGTTTGCTATGGGCAGTTTAACTACCTGAAGCTTAGAATTGTCTCGGTAGCAGCCGTTAACTCACGAGCCAGTACAATCGAAACACAACCTCTTCGCTTGAATGGTTTTTACTGAATGATGCGAGCCCTGTTGGCCGACTTCAATAAAATAAAAGCAGAGTTAGAAATGTTGAAAAAATGCAAAAACGCCGAATACCTCGAAATTTCTGAAGACGAACAAGACCAGATGATGTCGGAAGGAAGTGAATACACGGAAACGGAAGAAAAAGGCAAAGCCCGTGAAAGGTCAACTCCAATAGCAACGAAACGAAAAATAGACGGAACCGACAGCGAAACAGACCCTCGAGGAAGCGCCGACGAGAAACCGACCGGAACAAACAACATGCAGAAAGCGCAAGGCTCTTTCCCAAAGAGGCCGGGAAGAGGTCGACCACGAAAACACTGAAATGGATAGTAAACTCAATGTTACACGAGACGGCCTATACGATGAAGAACACGAAACCAGTACCAGAAACCCAAACTCTGCACGTGAACTGCAAAATTTACATATACAACTAACACCTCCGAGAGCGCTTAATATGACGTACAATTCAGATTGGTTGGGGCAGAGCGAAGAGAAAGTAGCCTCCCCGCTCCTTCCAGAAGGAGAGAACGATCCAGTGGACGGGGACGAGGACGTTACAACCCTACCTGTGTTCCGACAGTTCCACGGACGTCCTGCCAGCAATAACAACGAAAAGCTAAAAAAATCCACCGAACAACCATCAATTATTTCTTGGAACATCCAAGGATTTAAAACGAGCAAAGCTGAACTAGACATTATCATCAAACAAAAGGATCCTGCGATTATCTGCCTCCAAGAAACTATGTGTTCCCCGCGTAACATCCCCAAAATAAACGGGTACAATATAGTCCAGCGGAACCGGAGAAGTGGAAGACGAGCAGCCGGTGGCGTCCTCACAGCAGTCAAAGTAGGAATCGACTACGAACAAATTGAAGTTGACACGAGCATCGAAGTCCTTGTCACAAAAGTTGGTGCACCGTTCAACGCAAGCGTGATGAATCTGTACCTCCCACCCGGTGAAGAAATCTCCAGCGAAGAGCTAGCAGATCTAACTAAGCAAATCGAAAAACCTCTCCTACTAGTCGGTGACGTCAACGCCCACCACCCGCTATGGGGCTCGACCAGCATCAGCGCCCGTGGACACATCATGATGGACTTTGTGGAAGAGTGCGAACTAACTGTACTAAACACCGGAGAACCCACCCACGTAAATCACGCTACCGGCACCCTATCTTGCATCGATGTAGCCTACTGCTCAACTGATCTTGCTGGATCACTGGACTGGACAACATACGACGACTCCCATGGAAGTGACCATATACCAACGATCATTACACTACCTGGAGAGATCACAAAACAAAAATGCCTCCCCAAATGGAAAATCGAAAGTGCCAACTGGGAATTGTACCAATCAATAATAAAATTCGACACAAGAGATGATGCTGTAGAACAAATAAACGAAATCACTAAACAAATATTGAAATCCGCCCAAGCATCCATTGGAAAAACTAAAGGCTACACAGGAAAAAAGTGCGTTCACTGGTGGAACGAAGAAATAGCATACAAAATAAAGGCGAGAAAAAAAGCATTGAAGAAGCTTAAAATGTCGAATGCAGGGAAGGTGGAAAAGGAAAAACTACGCGAAGAATATCGTTGCGCCAGAGCATCAGCTAGGGAGGCTGTAACAAACGCGAAAAAGAAGTGCTGGGAAGAAATGGCAAACAGTTTTAGGGCTCAAACACCCATAAAAGACCTGTGGAACAAATATCGCCAACTACAGGGAAAAAGGAAAAGTGCACGCATTCACGCAATAACTTTGAACGGACGTACTGCAACTGAAGATTCTCAAATAGCAGAACTCTTGGGAAACTCCTTCCAAGAAACATCGAGCAACAGCTCATATAAAGCAGAATTTCTGAAACGCAAAGAGCTAATCGAAGCAACCAGTCTCAACATACCAGATCAACCAAATGCTGAATACAACCAACCATACAAACTAGAAGAATTGGAAGAAGCACTCGAAGGATTACGTGGATCGTCCCCAGGCCCCGACGACATTCACTATGCGATGATCTGCAATCTACCTTTGGATTGTAAACGACGCCTGCTAGAAGCATACAACAGACTATGGTCAGGATCGATTTTTCCCACAGAGTGGACCAAATCAACAGTAGTCCCCATCTTCAAGGGGAAGGGGAGCCGCACCGACCCTCGCAACTACCGACCAATATATCTCAACAGTTGCCTATGCAAAGTATTCGAGCGAATGATAAACAACAGACTAATGCACCTACTGGAAAACAAAAAACTGCTAAGTGAGCACCAATATGCATTCAGGAAAGGTAGAACCACTACCGACCATCTAGCAATGATGGAGGAGCATATTAGGAACGCGATGTCGAAAAATCACTATGCACAAGCGGTATTCCTAGATGTTAACAAAGCCTTTGACACTACCTGGAGAAGACTAATCCTGAAGAAATTGAGCGAATGGAATATTGGAGGAGAAATGACACGATTCCTAGCAAGCATGCTACGTTCCAGAACGTTTAAGGTGCTTGCAAATGGTACACTATCAAATGAAAAACTTATGGAAACCGGACTTTGCCAAGGATCGGTACTAAGCGTAACAATGTTCCTTATAGCTATCGATACAATCAAGCAATACCTACCTCCAGACGTGCTATGCTTGCTATATGCAGACGACATCGTCCTAATCGCTAGCGGAGAGAACGCCAAGACGGTCGAATCCCGGCTGCAAAATGCTCTGAACATGACTGAAAAATGGGAAGCTGAATCTGGATTCAAAATATCGGAAGCAAAAAGTGCCACGGTTATCTTCAAAAACACGCGCTCTCGCAAACCGGGAATTCCGAACTCCCTACAACTCAACGGCACACCAATATCCCGAGAGAATAGCTACAGATGCCTAGGAGTTATTTTCGACCAGTGTCTTCAATTCCGGAAACACGCAGAAGAAATTAGAGCCAACTGTCAACAGAGAATCCAATTCTTACGAAGTGTGGCAACCAGAAACTGGGGAGGAGATAGACACACGCTGCTTAAACTTTATCGAGCCACTGTCCTCGAAAAGTTACTATACGCCGCACCTGTAATCTCCGGTATGAGTGAAGTATCGTTGAGAAGACTAGAAACGATTCACAACGCTGGATTAAGAACAATCATAGGAGCATTCCACACAAGCCCAATTGACAGTTTACACGCAGAGAGTGGAATCCCGAATATACAAACCCTACTTGAGCAAAGAACCGCCATCTTTGCGGCACGTAGAATCGCTATACATAACAGCAGGACTGACGAACCCAACGACAACGATAGAAATCTGAGCGACGATAGTAACCCATCCAGTGACGAAACAGAGGACAGCGGAGAGCTCTGGGGAACAGCATCTCGCATAATCAAAGAAGCCAACACAGCCATATCAAGAGGAAAGCACGCCTTACAAAAAATCGACCTAACTGTACCGGAGTTAGTTACCTTCACATGCCCAAGTACAGCACCCTGGTTCAAAACGAAAATACTAACAGATAAAAGCCTTTTTACGAACACACAGCAACCACTAACCCCGGCAGAATTATGCACTATGTTTAGGAAATTAAAAAGTTCGAAGTACCCCATACACCAATGCATCTATACAGATGGTTCCAAAAACCACGATAGATGTGGCTACAGCGTAGTATCAGAGGATTTGAAAATACAGAAAAGAATTAACGGCATGTGTAGCATATACTCAGCTGAAAGCTTAGCAGTCATGGACGCACTATCCTGGATTGTAAATAACCCTAGAATTGGAGCTTATTTAATATGCACAGACTCGATGAGCGTACTCACAACGCTCGAAAAGCAAAAAACCAATAGTAAATGGAAAGACAAATTCCAAGCATCGTATGCTGAAGCTAGAAGAAAAGGTACAGAAGTGATCGTGTGCTGGGTACCAAGCCACGTTGGTATTACCGGAAACGAAACAGCGGACCAGAACGCGAAGCAGGCCCTAAAATCAAAAATCATAGACAACAAGCAAATTGACCTAAAAGAATTTAAAGCGATAATAAAAAACGGAATACTGAGTAGGTGGCAGCAATGTTGGAATCAAGAAACACGCAACAAACTTCGCGAAGTCAAAAATACAATTTTACCTTTTACGGAAGCAGTTGGAACAAACAGACAAGAAAGCGTAAAATTGGCAAGACTACGTATAGGACATACACTTTTCACACATAGTTATCTGTTGGATAAGACCGAGACACCACGATGTCAACTGTGCAATAGCATACTATCGGTTAAACATGTGATCGTAGACTGCGCAGCACTGACGGAACAGCGTGAAAAAATAGGACTGTCACCCAACCTGCGGGAAGCCCTCGCGAATGACCAGGAACGAGCAAAAACAGTGATAAAATACTTCAAAGATATTAAGCTATATGATCAAATTTGAGTACTAAATAGTACAAGCGAACTGTATTTATAAATTTCAACGGACCTAAATGACTTTGTTTAAAAAGGTCCCTAAATAAAAAAAAAAAAAAAAAAAGGTTGGGGAAAGAAATCTGCGAACTCAGAATTTTCGGCTAGACCTGCACGATGGCGCAATATTAATATAAGCATTTTTCAAAAACACGAAAAAATACCATTCTCATATTTTCACATAGCCTTCTCAAAGGTTGGAGAAAGAAATCTGCGTACTCAGAATTTTCGGCTAGACCTGCACGATGGCGCAATATTAATATTAGCATTTTTCAAAAACACGAAAAAATACCATTCTCATATTTTCATATAGCCTTCTCATAGGTTGGGGAAAGAAATCTGTGTACTCAGAATTTTCGACTAGACCTGCACGATGGCGCAATATTAATATTAACATTTTTCGAAAACACGAAAAAATACCATTCTCATATTTTCACATAGTCTTCTCAAAGTTTGGGGAAAGAAATCTGCGTACTCAGAATTTTCGGCTAGACCTGCACGATGGCGCAATATTAATATTAGCATTTTTCAAAAACACGAAAAAATACCATTCTCATATTTTCACATAGCCTTCTCATAGGTTGGGGAAAGAAATCTGCGTACTCAGAATTTTCGGCTAGACCTGCACGATGGCGCAATATTAATATTAGCATTTTTCAAAAACACGAAAAAATACCATTCTCATATTTTCATATAGCCTTCTCATAGGTTGGGGAAAGAAATCTGTGTACTCAGAATTTTCGACTAGACCTGCACGATGGCGCAATATTAATATAAGCATTTTTCAAAAACACGAAAAAATACCATTCTCATTTTTTCTCATAGCCTTCTCAAAGGTTGGGGAAAGAAATCTGCGAACTCAGAATTTTCGACTAGACCTGCACGATGGCGCAATATTAATATTAACATTTTTCGAAAACACGAAAAAATACCATTCTCATATTTTCACATAGTCTTCTCAAAGGTTGGGGAAAGAAATCTGCGTACTCAGAATTTTCGGCTAGACCTGCACGATGGCGCAATATTAATATAAGCATTTTTCGAAAACACGAAAAAATACCATTCTCATATTTTCACATAGCCTTCTCATAGGTTGGGGAAAGAAATCTGTGTACTCAGAATTTTCGACTAGACCTGCACGATGGCGCAATATTAATATTAACATTTTTCGAAAACACGAAAAAATACCATTCTCATATTTTCACATAGTCTTCTCAAAGGTTGGGGAAAGAAATCTGCGTACTCAGAATTTTCGGCTAGACCTGCACGATGGCGCAATATTAATATTAACATTTTTCGAAAACACGAAAAAATACCATTCTCATATTTTCACATAGTCTTCTCAAAGGTTGGGGAAAGAAATCTGCGTACTCAGAATTTTCGGCTAGACCTGCACGATGGCGCAATATTAATATAAGCATTTTTCGAAAACACGAAAAAATACCATTCTCATATTTTCACATAGCCTTCTCATAGGTTGGGGAAAGAAATCTGTGTACTCAGAATTTTCGACTAGACCTGCACGATGGCGCAATATTAATATTAACATTTTTCGAAAACACGAAAAAATACCATTCTCATATTTTCACATAGTCTTCTCAAAGGTTGGGGAAAGAAATCTGCGAACTCAGAATTTTCGACTAGACCTGCACGATGGCGCAATATTAATATTAACATTTTTCGAAAACACGAAAAAATACCATTCTCATATTTTCACATAGTCTTCTCAAAGGTTGGGGAAAGAAATCTGCGAACTCAGAATTTTCGACTAGACCTGCACGATGGCGCAATATTAATATTAACATTTTTCGAAAACACGAAAAAATACCATTCTCATTTTTTCTCATAGCCTTCTCAAAGGTTGGGGAAAGAAATCTGCGAACTCAGAATTTTCGACTAGACCTGCACGATGGCGCAATATTATTATTAACATTTTTCGAAAACACGAAAAAATACCATTCTCATATTTTCACATAGTCTTCTCAAAGGTTGGGGAAAGAAATCTGCGTACTCAGAATTTTCGGCTAGACCTGCACGATGGCGCAATATTAATATAAGCATTTTTCGAAAACACGAAAAAATACCATTCTCATATTTTCACATAGCCTTCTCATAGGTTGGGGAAAGAAATCTGTGTACTCAGAATTTTCGACTAGACCTGCACGATGGCGCAATATTAATATTAACATTTTTCGAAAACACGAAAAAATACCATTCTCATATTTTCACATAGTCTTCTCAAAGGTTGGGGAAAGAAATCTGCGAACTCAGAATTTTCGACTAGACCTGCACGATGGCGCAATATTAATATTAACATTTTTCGAAAACACGAAAAAATACCATTCTCATATTTTCACATAGTCTTCTCAAAGGTTGGGGAAAGAAATCTGTGTACTCAGAATTTTCGGCTAGACCTGCACGATGGCGCAATATTAATATAAGCATTTTTCAAAAACACGAAAAAATACCATTCTCATATTTTCACATAGCCTTCTCATAGGTTGGGGAAAGAAATCTGTGTACTCAGAATTTTCGACTAGACCTGCACGATGGCGCAATATTAATATTAACATTTTTCGAAAACACGAAAAAATACCATTCTCATATTTTCACATAGTCTTCTCAAAGGTTGGGGAAAGAAATCTGCGTACTCAGAATTTTCGGCTAGACCTGCACGATGGCGCAATATTAATATAAGCATTTTTCGAAAACACGAAAAAATACCATTCTCATATTTTCACATAGCCTTCTCAAAGGTTGGAGAAAGAAATCTGCGTACTCAGAATTTTCGGCTAGACCTGCACGATGGCGCAATATTAATATTAGCATTTTTCAAAAACACGAAAAAATACCATTCTCATATTTTCATATAGCCTTCTCATAGGTTGGGGAAAGAAATCTGTGTACTCAGAATTTTCGACTAGACCTGCACGATGGCGCAATATTAATATTAACATTTTTCGAAAACACGAAAAAATACCATTCTCATATTTTCACATAGTCTTCTCAAAGGTTGGGGAAAGAAATCTGCGTACTCAGAATTTTCGGCTAGACCTGCACGATGGCGCAATATTAATATTAGCATTTTTCAAAAACACGAAAAAATACCATTCTCATATTTTCACATAGCCTTCTCATAGGTTGGGGAAAGAAATCTGCGTACTCAGAATTTTCGGCTAGACCTGCACGATGGCGCAATATTAATATTAGCATTTTTCAAAAACACGAAAAAATACCATTCTCATATTTTCATATAGCCTTCTCATAGGTTGGGGAAAGAAATCTGTGTACTCAGAATTTTCGACTAGACCTGCACGATGGCGCAATATTAATATAAGCATTTTTCAAAAACACGAAAAAATACCATTCTCATTTTTTCTCATAGCCTTCTCAAAGGTTGGGGAAAGAAATCTGCGAACTCAGAATTTTCGGCTAGACCTGCACGATGGCGCAATATTAATATAAGCATTTTTCAAAAACACGAAAAAATACCATTCTCATATTTTCACATAGCCTTCTCATAGGTTGGGGAAAGAAATCTGTGTACTCAGAACTTTCGGCTAGACCTGCACGATGGCGCAATATTAATATAAGCATTTTTCGAAAACACGAAAAAATACCATTCTCATATTTTCACATAGCCTTCTCATAGGTTGGGGAAAGAAATCTGTGTACTCAGAATTTTCGACTAGACCTGCACGATGGCGCAATATTAATATTAACATTTTTCGAAAACACGAAAAAATACCATTCTCATATTTTCACATAGTCTTCTCAAAGGTTGGGGAAAGAAATCTGCGTACTCAGAATATTCGGCTAGACCTGCACGATGGCGCAATATTAATATTAGCATTTTTCAAAAACACGAAAAAATACCATTCTCATTTTTTCTCATAGCCTTCTCAAAGGTTGGGGAAAGAAATCTGCGAACTCAGAATTTTCGGCTAGACCTGCACGATGGCGCAATATTAATATTAGCATTTTTCAAAAACACGGAAAAATACCATTCTCATATTTTCACATAGCCTTCCCATAGGTTGGGGAAAGGAATCTGTGTACTCAGAATTTTCGGCTAGACCTGCACGATGGCGCAATATTGTTATAAGCATTTTTCGAAAACACGAAAAAATACCATTCTCATATTTTCTCATAGCCTTCTCAAAGGTTGGGGAAAGAAATCTGCGTACTCAGAATTTTCGGCTAGACCTGCACGATGGCGCAATATTAATATTAGCATTTTTCAAAAACACGAAAAAATATCATTCTCATTTTTTCTCATAGCCTTCTCAAAGGTTGGGGAAAGAAATCTGCGAACTCAGAATTTTCGGCTAGACCTGCACGATGGCGCAATATTAATATTAGCATTTTTCAAAAACACGGAAAAATACCATTCTCATATTTTCACATAGCCTTCCCATAGGTTGGGGAAAGGAATCTGTGTACTCAGAATTTTCGGCTAGACCTGCACGATGGCGCAATATTAATATTAGCATTTTTCAAAAACACGAAAAAATACCATTCTCATATTTTCATATAGCCTTCTCATAGGTTGGGGAAAGAAATCTGTGTACTCAGAATTTTCGACTAGACCTGCACGATGGCGCAATATTAATATTAACATTTTTCGAAAACACGAAAAAATACCATTCTCATATTTTCACATAGTCTTCTCAAAGGTTGGGGAAAGAAATCTGCGTACTCAGAATATTCGGCTAGACCTGCACGATGGCGCAATATTAATATTAGCATTTTTCAAAAACACGAAAAAATACCATTCTCATTTTTTCTCATAGCCTTCTCAAAGGTTGGGGAAAGAAATCTGCGAACTCAGAATTTGCGGCTAGACCTGCACGATGGCGCAATATTAATATTAGCATTTTTCAAAAACACGGAAAAATACCATTCTCATATTTTCACATAGCCTTCCCATAGGTTGGGGAAAGGAATCTGTGTACTCAGAATTTTCGGCTAGACCTGCACGATGGCGCAATATTATTATAAGCATTTTTCGAAAACACGAAAAAATACCATTCTCATATTTTCTCATAGCCTTCTCAAAGGTTGGGGGAAGAAATCTGCGTACTCAGAATTTTCGGCTAGACCTGCACGATGGCGCAATATTAATATTAGCATTTTTCAAAAACACGAAAAAATATCATTCTCATTTTTTCTCATAGCCTTCTCAAAGGTTGGGGAAAGAAATCTGCGAACTCAGAATTTTCGGCTAGACCTGCACGATGGCGCAATATTAATATTAGCATTTTTCAAAAACACGAAAAAATATCATTCTCATTTTTTCTCATAGCCTTCTCAAAGGTTGGGGAAAGAAATCTGCGTACTCAGAATTTTCGACTAGACCTGCACGATGGCGCAATATTAATATTAGCAGTTTTCAAAAACACGAAAAAATACCATTTCCATATTTTCACATAGCCTTCTCAAAGGTTGGGGAAAGAAATCTGGGTACTCAGAATTTCCGGCTAGACCTGCACGATGGCGCAATATTAATATTAGTATTTTTCAAAAATACCATTTTCATATTTTCACATAGCTTTCTGAAAGATTGGAAAAAGAAATCTGCGTACTCAGAATTTTCGGCTAGACCTGCACGATGGCGTAATAATAATATTAGCATTTTTCAAAAACACGCAAATATACGATTTTCATATTTTCACATAGCCTTCTGAAAGGTTGGAAGAAGAAATCTGCGTACTTAGAATTTCCGGCTAGACCTGCACGATGGCGCAATATTAATATTAGCATTTTTCAAAAACACGCAAATATACCATTTTCATATTTTCACATAGCCTTCTGAAAGTTTGGAAAAAGAAATCTGCGTACTCAGAATTTCCGGCTAGACCTGCACGATGGCGCAATATTAATATTAGCATTTTTCAAAAACACGAAAAAATACCATTTCCATATTTTCACATAGCCTTCTCAAAGGTTGGGGAAAGAAATCTGCGTACTCAGAATTTTCGGCTAGACCTGCACGATGGCGCAATATTAATATTTGTATTTTTCAAAAATACCATTTTCATATTTTCACATAGCTTTCTGAAAGGTTGGAAAAAGAAATCTGCGTACTCAGAATTTTCGGCTAGACCTGCACGATGGCGCAATATTAATATTAGTATTTTTCAAAAACACGAAAAAATACCATTCTCATATTTTCACATAGCTTTCTCAAAGGTTGGGGAAAGAAATCTGCGTACTCAGAATTTTCGGCTAGACCTGCACGATGGCGCAATATTAATATTAGCATTTTTCAAAAACACGCAAATATACCATTTTCATATTTTCACATAGCCTTCTGAAAGGTTGGAAGAAGAAATCTGCGTACTCAGAATTTCCGGCAAGACCTGCACGATGGCGCAATATTAATATTAGCATTTTTAAAAAACACGAAAAAATACCATTTCCATATTTTCACATAGCCTTCTCAAAGGTTGGGGAAAGAAATCTGCGTACTCAGAATTTTCGGCTAGACCTGCACGATGGCGCAATATTAATATTAGCATTTTTCAAAATATATTAATCAATATTAATATTAGTATTTTTCAAAAACACGCATAATTACCATTCTCATATTTTCACATAGCCATCTCAAAGGTTGGGGAAAGAAATCTGCGCACTCAGAATTTTCGGCTAGACCTGCACGATGGCGCAATATTAATATTAGCATTTTTCAAAAACACGCAAATATACCATTTTCATATTTTCACATAGCCTTCTGAAAGGTTGGAAGAAGAAATCTGCGTACTCAGAATTTCCGGCTAGACCTGCACGATGGCGCAATATTAATATTAGCATTTTTCAAAAACACGAAAAAAAACCATTCTCATATTTTCACATAGCCTTCTCAATGGTAATTAATATTAGCATTTTTCAAAAACACGAAAAATACCATTTCCATATTTTCACATAGCCTTCTCAAAGGTTGGGGAAAGAAATCTGCGTACTCAGAATTTTCGGCTAGACCTGCACGATGGCACAATATTAATATTAGCATTTTTTAAAAACACGAAAAAATACCATTCTCATATTTTCACATAGCCTTCTGAAAGGTTGGGGAAAGAAATCTGCGTACTCAGAATTTTCGGCTAGACCTGCACGATGGCGCCATAATAATATTAGCATTTTTCAAAAACACGCAAATATACGATTTTCATATTTTCACATAGCCTTCTGAAAGGTTGGAAGAAGAAATCTGCGTACTTAGAATTTCCGGCTAGACCTGCACGATGGCGCAATATTAATATTAGCATTTTTCAAAAACACGCAAATATACCATTTTCATATTTTCACATAGCCTTCTGAAAGGTTGGAAGAAGAAATCTGCGTACTCAGAATTTCCGGCAAGACCTGCACGATGGCGCAATATTAATATTAGCATTTTTCAAAAACACGAAAAAATACCATTTCCATATTTTCACATAGCCTTCTGAAAGGTTGGGGAAAGAAATCTGCGTACTCAGAATTTTCGGCTAGACCTGCACGATGGCGCAATAATAATATTAGCATTTTTCAAAAACACGCAAATATACGATTTTCATATTTTCACATAGCCTTCTGAAAGGTTGGAAGAAGAAATCTGCGTACTCAGAATTTCCGGCAAGACCTGCACGATGGCGCAATATTAATATTAGCATTTTTCAAAAACACGAAAAAATACCATTTCCATATTTTCACATAGCCTTCTGAAAGGTTGGGGAAAGAAATCTGCGTACTCAGAATTTTCGGCTAGACCTGCACGATGGCGCAATAATAATATTAGCATTTTTCAAAAACACGCAAATATACGATTTTCATATTTTCACATAGCCTTCTGAAAGGTTGGAAGAAGAAATCTGCGTACTCAGAATTTCCGGCAAGACCTGCACGATGGCGCAATATTAATATCAGCATTTTTCAAAAACACGAAAAAATACCATTTCCATATTTTCACATAGCCTTCTGAAAGGTTGGGGAAAGAAATCTGCGTACTCAGAATTTTCGGCTAGACCTGCACGATGGCGCAATAATAATATTAGCATTTTTCAAAAACACGCAAATATACGATTTTCATATTTTCACATAGCCTTCTGAAAGGTTGGAAGAAGAAATCTGCGTACTCAGAATTTCCGGCAAGACCTGCACGATGGCGCAATATTAATATTAGCATTTTTCAAAAACACGAAAAAATACCATTTCCATATTTTCACATAGCCTTCTGAAAGGTTGGGGAAAGAAATCTGCGTACTCAGAATTTTCGGCTAGACCTGCACGATGGCGCAATAATAATATTAGCATTTTTCAAAAACACGCAAATATACGATTTTCATATTTTCACATAGCCTTCTGAAAGGTTGGAAGAAGAAATCTGCGTACTCAGAATTTCCGGCAAGACCTGCACGATGGCGCAATATTAATATTAGCATTTTTCAAAAACACGAAAAAATACCATTTCCATATTTTCACATAGCCTTCTGAAAGGTTGGGGAAAGAAATCTGCGTACTCAGAATTTTCGGCTAGACCTGCACGATGGCGCAATAATAATATTAGCATTTTTCAAAAACACGCAAATATACGATTTTCATATTTTCACATAGCCTTCTGAAAGGTTGGAAGAAGAAATCTGCGTACTCAGAATTTCCGGCAAGACCTGCACGATGGCGCAATATTAATATTAGCATTTTTCAAAAACACGAAAAAATACCATTTCCATATTTTCACATAGCCTTCTGAAAGGTTGGGGAAAGAAATCTGCGTACTCAGAATTTTCGGCTAGACCTGCACGATGGCGCAATAATAATATTAGCATTTTTCAAAAACACGCAAATATACGATTTTCATATTTTCACATAGCCTTCTGAAAGGTTGGAAGAAGAAATCTGCGTACTCAGAATTTCCGGCAAGACCTGCACGATGGCGCAATATTAATATTAGCATTTTTCAAAAACACGAAAAAATACCATTTCCATATTTTCACATAGCCTTCTGAAAGGTTGGGGAAAGAAATCTGCGTACTCAGAATTTTCGGCTAGACCTGCACGATGGCACAATATTAATATTAGCATTTTTTAAAAACACGAATAAATACCATTCTCATATTTTCACATAGCCTTCTGAAAGGTTGGGGAAAGAAATCTGCGTACTCAGAATTTTCGGCTAGACCTGCACGATGGCGCAATAATAATATTAGCATTTTTCAAAAACACGCAAATATACGATTTTCATATTTTCACATAGCCTTCTGAAAGGTTGGAAAAAGAAATCTGCGTACTCAGAATTTCCGGCAAGACCTGCACGATGGCGCAATATTAATATTAGCATTTTTCAAAAACACGAAAAAATACCATTTCCATATTTTCACATAGCCTTCTTAAAGGTTGGGGAAAGAAATCTGCGTACTCAGAATTTTCGGCTAGACCTGCACGATGGCGCAATATTAATATTAGCATTTTTCAAAATATATTAATCAATATTAATATTAGTATTTTTCAAAAACACGCATAATTACCATTCTCATATTTTCACATAGCCATCTTAAAGGTTGGGGAAAGAAATCTGCGCACTCAGAATTTTCGGCTAGACCTGCACGATGGCGCAATATTAATATTAGCATTTTTCAAAAACACGCAAATATACCATTTTCATGTTTTCACATAGCCTTCTGAAAGGTTGGAAGAAGAAATCTGCGTACTCAGAATTTTCGGCTAGACCTGCACGATGGCGCAATATTAATATTAGCATTTTTCAAAATATATTAATCAATATTAATATTAGTATTTTTCAAAAACACGCATAATTACCATTCTCATATTTTCACATAGCCATCTTAAAGGTTGGGGAAAGAAATCTGCGTACTCAGAATTTCCGGCTAGACCTGCACGATGGCGCAATATTAATATTAGCATTTTTCAAAAACACGAAAAAAAACCATTCTCATATTTTCACATAGCCTTCTCAATGGTAATTAATATTAGCATTTTTCAAAAACACGAAAAATACCATTTCCATATTTTCACATAGCCTTCTCAAAGGTTGGGGAAAGGAATCTGCGTACTCAGAATTTTCGGCTAGACCTGCACGATGGCACAATATTAATATTAGCATTTTTTAAAAACACGAAAAAATACCATTCTCATATTTTCACATAGCCTTCTGAAAGGTTGGGGAAAGAAATCTGCGTACTCAGAATTTTCGGCTAGACCTGCACGATGGCGCAATAATAATATTAGCATTTTTCAAAAACACGCAAATATACGATTTTCATATTTTCACATAGCCTTCTGAAAGGTTGGAAGAAGAAATCTGCGTACTTAGAATTTCCGGCTAGACCTGCACGATGGCGCAATATTAATATTAGCATTTTTCAAAAACACGCAAATATACCATTTTCATATTTTCACATAGCCTTCTGAAAGTTTGGAAAAAGAAATCTGCGTACTCAGAATTTCCGGCTAGACCTGCACGATGGCGCAATATTAATATTAGCATTTTTCAAAAACACGAAAAAATACCATTTCCATATTTTCACATAGCCTTCTCAAAGGTTGGGGAAAGAAATCTGCGTACTCAGAATTTTCGGCTAGACCTGCACGATGGCGCAATATTAATATTTGTATTTTTCAAAAATACCATTTTCATATTTTCACATAGCTTTCTGAAAGGTTGGAAAAAGAAATCTGCGTACTCAGAATTTTCGGCTAGACCTGCACGATGGCGCAATATTAATATTAGTATTTTTCAAAAACACGAAAAAATACCATTCTCATATTTTCACATAGCTTTCTCAAAGGTTGGGGAAAGAAATCTGCGTACTCAGAATTTTCGGCTAGACCTGCACGATGGCGCAATATTAATATTAGCATTTTTCAAAAACACGCAAATATACCATTTTCATATTTTCACATAGCCTTCTGAAAGGTTGGAAGAAGAAATCTGCGTACTCAGAATTTCCGGCAAGACCTGCACGATGGCGCAATATTAATATTAGCATTTTTCAAAAACACGAAAAAATACCATTTCCATATTTTCACATAGCCTTCTCAAAGGTTGGGGAAAGAAATCTGCGTACTCAGAATTTTCGGCTAGACCTGCACGATGGCGCAATATTAATATTAGCATTTTTCAAAATATATTAATCAATATTAATATTAGTATTTTTCAAAAACACGCATAATTACCATTCTCATATTTTCACATAGCCATCTCAAAGGTTGGGGAAAGAAATCTGCGCACTCAGAATTTTCGGCTAGACCTGCACGATGGCGCAATATTAATATTAGCATTTTTCAAAAACACGCAAATATACCATTTTCATATTTTCACATAGCCTTCTGAAAGGTTGGAAGAAGAAATCTGCGTACTCAGAATTTCCGGCTAGACCTGCACGATGGCGCAATATTAATATTAGCATTTTTCAAAAACACGAAAAAAAACCATTCTCATATTTTCACATAGCCTTCTCAATGGTAATTAATATTAGCATTTTTCAAAAACACGAAAAATACCATTTCCATATTTTCACATAGCCTTCTCAAAGGTTGGGGAAAGAAATCTGCGTACTCAGAATTTTCGGCTAGACCTGCACGATGGCACAATATTAATATTAGCATTTTTTAAAAACACGAAAAAATACCATTCTCATATTTTCACATAGCCTTCTGAAAGGTTGGGGAAAGAAATCTGCGTACTCAGAATTTTCGGCTAAACCTGCACGAAGGCGCAATATTAAAATTAGCATTTTTCAAAAACACGAAAAAATACCATTCTCATATTTTCACATAGCCTTCTGAAAGGTAGGAAGAAGAAATCTGCGTACTCAAAATTTTCGGCTAGACCTGCACGAAAGCACAATATTAAAATTAGCATTTTACAAAAACACGAAAAAATACCATTCTCAAGTTTTCACATAGCCTTCTGAAAGGTTGGAAGAAGAAATCTGCGAACTCAGAATTTTCGGCTAGACCTGCACGAAGGCGCAATATTGAAATTAGCATTTTTCAAAAACACGAAAAAATACCATTCTCATATTTTTACATATCCTTCTGAAAGGTTGGGGGAAGAAATCTGCGTACTCAGAATTTTCGGCTAGACCTGCACGATGGCGCAATATTAATATTAGCATTTTTCAAAAAATATTAACCAATATTAATATTAGTATTTTTCAAAAACACGCAAAATTACCATTCTCATATTTTCACATAGCCATCTCAAAGGTTGGGGAAAGAAATCTGCGTACTCAGAATTTTCGGCTAGACCTGCACGATGGCGCAATATTAATATTAGCATTTTTCAAAAACACGCAAATATACCATTTTCATATTTTCACATAGCTTTCTGAAAGGTTGGAAGAAGAAATCTGCGTACTCAGAATTTCCGGCTAGACCTGCACGATGGCGCAATATTAATATTAGCATTTTTCAAAAACACGAAAAAATACCATTTCCATATTTTCACATAGCCTTCTCAAAGGTTGGGGAAAGAAATCTGCGTACTCAGAATTTTCGGCTAGACCTGCACGATGGCGCAATATTAATATTAGTATTTTTCAAAAAACACGAAAAAATACCATTCTCATATTTTCACATAGCTTTCTCAAAGGTTGGGGAAAGAAATCTGCGTACTCAGAATTTTCGGCTAGACCTGCACGATGGCGCAATATTAATATTAGCATTTTTCAAAAACACGCAAATATACCATTTTCATATTTTCACATAGCTTTCTGAAAGGTTGGAAGAAGAAATCTGCGTACTCAGAATTTCCGGCTAGACCTGCACGATGGCGCAATATTAATATTAACATTTTTCAAAAACACGAAAAAATACCATTTCCATATTTTCACATAGCCTTCTCAAAGGTTGGGGAAAGAAATCTGCGTACTCAGAATTTTCGGCTAGACCTGCACGATGGCGCAATATTAATATTTGTATTTTTCAAAAATACCATTTTCATATTTTCACATCGCTTTCTGAAAGGTTGGAAAAAGAAATCTGCGTACTCAGAATTTTCGGCTAGACCTGCACGATGGCGCAATATTAATATTAGTATTTTTCAAAAAACACGAAAAAATACCATTCTCATATTTTCACATAGCTTTCTCAAAGGTTGGGGAAAGAAATCTGCGTACTCAGAATTTTCGGCTAGACCTCCACGATGGCGCAATATTAATATTAGCATTTTTCAAAAACACGCAAATATACCATTTTCATATTTTTACATAGCCTTCTGAAAGTTTGGAAGAAGAAATCTGCGTACTCAGAATTTCCGGCTAGACCTGCACGATGGCGCAATATTAATATTAGCATTTTTCAAAAACACGAAAAAAAACCATTCTCATATTTTCACATAGCCTTCTCAATGGTAATTAATATTAGCATTTTTCAAAAACACGAAAAAATACCATTTTCATATTTTCACATAGCCTTCTGAAAGGTTGGGGAAAGAAATCTGCGTACTCAGAATTTTCGGCTAGACCTGCACGATGGCGCAATATTAATATTTGTATTTTTCAAAAATACCATTTTCATATTTTCACATAGCTTTCTGAAAGGTTGGAAAAAGAAATCTGCGTACTCAGAATTTTCGGCTAGACCTGCACGATGGCGCAATATTAATATTAGTATTTTTCAAAAAAACACGAAAAAATACCATTCTCATATTTTCACATATCCTTCTGAAAGGTTGGGGAAAGAAATCTGCGTACTCAGAAATTTCGGCTAGACCTGCACGATAGCGCAATATTAAAATTACCATTTTTAAAAAACACGAAAAAATACCATTCTAAAGTTTCCACATAGCCTTCTGAAAGGTTGGGGAAAGAAATCTGCGTACTCAGAATTTTCGGCTAGACCTGCACGATGGCGCAATATTAATATTAGCATTTTTCAAAAACACGAAACAATACCATTCTCATATTTTCACATAGCCTTCTCCAAGGTTGAGGAATGAAATCTGCGTACTCAGAATTTTCGGCTAGACCTGCACGATGGCGCAATATTAATAGTAGTATTTTTCAAAAACACGCAAAAATACTATTTTCAAATTTTCACATAGCCATCTCAAAGTTTGGGGAAAGAAATCTGCGTACTCAGAATTTTCGGCTAGACCTGCACGATGGCGCAATATTAATATTAGCATTTTTCAAAAACACGAAAAAATACCATTTTCATATTTTCACATAGCCTTCTCAAAGGTTGGGGAAAGAAATCTGCGTACTCAGAATTTTCGACTAGACCTGCACGATGGCGCAATATTAATATTTGTATTTTACAAAAATACCATTTTCATATTTTCACATAGCCTTCTGAAAGGTTGGAAAAAGAAATCTGCGTACTCAGAATTTTCGGCTAGACCTGCACGAAGGCGCAATATTAAAATTACCATTTTTCAAAAACACGAAAAAATACCATTCTCAAGTTTCCACATAGCCTTCTGAAAGGTTGGGGAAAGAAATCTGCGTACTCAGAATTTTCGGCTAGACCTGCACGATGGCGCAATATTAATATTAGCATTTTTCAAAAACACGAAAAAATACCATTCTCATATTTTCACATAGCCTTCTGAAAGGTTGGAAGAAGAAATCTGCGTACTCAGAATTTCCGGCTAGACCCGCACGATGGCGCAATATTAATATTAGCATTTTTCAAAAACACGAAAAAATACCATTCTCATATTTTCACATAGCCTTCTCAAAGGTTGGAGAAAGAAGTCTGCGTACTCAGAATTTTCGGCTAGACCTGCACGATGGCGCAATATTAATAATAGTATTTTTCAAAAACACGCAAAAATACCATTGCCATATTTTCACATAGCCTTCTCAAAGGTTGAGGAAAGAAATTTGCGAACTCAGAATTTTCGTCTAGACCTGCACGATGGCGCAATATTAATATTTGTATTTTTCAAAAATACCATTTTCATATTTTCACATAGCCTTCTGAAAGGTTGGAAAAAGAAATCTGCGTACTCAGAATTTTCGGCTAGACCTGCACGAAGGCGCAATATTAAAATTACCATTTTTCAAAAACACGAAAAAATACCATTCTAAAGTTTCCACATAGCCTTCTGAAAGGTTGGGGAAAGAAATCTGCGTACTCAGAATTTTCGGCTAGACCTGCACGATGGCGCAATATTAATATTAGTATTTTTCAAAAACACGCAAAAATACCATTTCCATATTTTCACATAGCCTTCTCAAAGGTTGGGGAAAGAAATCTGCGTATTCAGAATTTTCGGCTAGACCTGCACGATGGCGCAATATTAATATTAGCATTTTTCAAAAACACGAAAAAATACCATTCTCATATTTTCACATAGCCTTCTGAAAGGTTGGAAGAAGAAATCTGCGTACTCAGAATTTCCGGCTAGACCCGCACGATGGCGCAATATTAATATTAGCATTTTTCAAAAACACGAAAAAATACCATTCTCATATTTTCACATAGCCTTCTGAAAGGTTGGAGAAAGAAGTCTGCGTACTCAGAATTTTCGGCTAGACCTGCACGATGGCGCAATATTAATAATAGTATTTTTCAAAAACACGCAAAAATACCATTGCCATATTTTCACATAGCCTTCTCAAAGGTTGAGGAAAGAAATTTGCGTACTCAGAATTTTCGTCTAGACCTGCACGATGGCGCAATATTAAAATTACCATTTTTCAAAAACACGAAAAAATACCATTCTCAAGTTTCCACATAGCCTTCTGAAAGGTTGGGGAAAGAAATCTGCGTACTCAGAATTTTCGGCTAGACCTGCACGATGGCGCAATATTAATATTAGCATTTTTCAAAAACACGAAAAAATACCATTCTCATATTTTCACATAGCCTTCTGAAAGGTTGGAAGAAGAAATCTGCGTACTCAGAATTTCCGGCTAGACCCGCACGATGGCGCAATATTAATATTAGCATTTTTCAAAAACACGAAAAAATACCATTTCCATATTTTCACATAGCCTTCTCAAAGGTTGGGGAAAGAAATCTGCGTACTCAGAATTTTCGGCTAGACCTGCACGATGGCGCAATATTAATATTAGCATTTTTCAAAAACACGAAAAAATACCATTCTCATATTTTCACATAGCCTTCTGAAAGGTTGGAAGAAGAAATCTGCGTACTCAGAATTTCCGGCTAGACCTGCACGAAGGCGCAATATTAAAATTACCATTTTTCAAAAACACGAAAAAATACCATTCTCAAGTTTCCACATAGCCTTCTGAAAGGTTGGGGAAAGAAATCTGCGTACTCAGAATTTTCGGCTAGACCTGCACGATGGCGCAATATTAATATTAGCATTTTTCAAAAACACGAAAAAATACCATTCTCATATTTTCACATAGCCTTCTGAAAGGTTGGAAGAAGAAATCTGCGTACTCAGAATTTTCGGCTAGACCTGCACGAAGGCGCAATATTAAAATTACCATTTTTCAAAAACACGAAAAAATACCATTCTCAAGTTTCCACATAGCCTTCTGAAAGTTTGGGGAAAGAAATCTGCGTACTCAGAATTTTCGGCTAGACCTGCACGATGGCGCAATATTAATATTAGCATTTTTCAAAAACACGAAAAAATACCATTCTCATATTTTCACATAGCCTTCTGAAAGGTTGGAAGAAGAAATCTGCGTACTCAGAATTTCCGGCTAGACCCGCACGATGGCGCAATATTAATATTAGCATTTTTCAAAAACACGAAAAAATACCATTTCCATATTTTCACATAGCCTTCTCAAAGGTTGGGGAAAGAAATCTGCGTACTCAGAATTTTCGGCTAGACCTGCACGATGGCGCAATATTAATATTAGCATTTTTCAAAAACACGAAAAAATACCATTCTCATATTTTCACATAGCCTTCTGAAAGGTTGGAAGAAGAAATCTGCGTACTCAGAATTTCCGGCTAGACCTGCACGATGGCGCAATATTAATATTAGCATTTTTCAAAAACACGAAAAATACCATTTCCATATTTTCACATAGCCTTCTGAAAGGTTGGAAGAAGAAATCTGCGTACTCAGAATTTCCGGCTAGACCTGCACGATGGCGCAATATTAATATTAGTATTTTTCAAAAATACTACTTTCATATTTTCACATAGCTTTCTGAAAGGTTGGAAAAAGAAATCTGCGTACTCAGAATTTTCGGCTAGACCTGCACGATGGCGCAATATTAATATTAGTATTTTTCAAAAACACGCAAAAATACCATTCTCATATTTTCACATAGCCTTCTCAAAGGTTGGGGAAAGAAATCTGCGAACTCAGAATTTTCGGCTAGACCTGCACGATGACGCAATATTAATATAAGCATTTTTCGAAAACACGAAAAAATTCCATTCTCATATTTTTACATAGCCTTCTCAAAGGTTGGGGAAAGAAATCTGCGTACTCAGAATTTTCGGCTAGACCTGCACGATGGCGCAATATTAATATTAGCATTTTTCAAAAACACGCAAAAATACTATTTTCAAATTTTCACATAGCCATCTCAAAGGTTGGGGAAAGAAATCTGCGTACTCAGAATTTTCGGCTAGACCTGCACGATGGCGCAATATTAAAATTAGCAGTTTTCAAAAACACGCAAAAATACCATTCTCATATTTTCACATAGCCTTCTCAAAGGTTGGGGAAAGAAATCTGCGTACTCAGAATTTTCGGCTAGACCTGCACGATGGCGCAATATTAATATTAGCATTTTTCAAAAACACGAAAAAATACCATTCTCAAATTTTCACATAGCCTTTCTCAAAGGTTGGGGAAAGAAATCTGCGTACTCAGAATTTTCGGCTAGACCTGCACGATGGCGCAATATTAATATTAGTATTTTTCAAAAACACGCAAAAATACCATTCTCATATTTTCACATAGCTTTCTCAAAGGTTGGGGAAAGAAATCTGCGTACTAAGAATTTTCGGCTAGACCTGCACGATGGCGCAATATTAATATTAGCATTTTTCAAAAACACGAAAAAATACCATTCTCAAATTTTCACATAGCCTTTCTCAAAGGTTGGAGAAAGAAATCTGCGTACTCAGAATTTTCGGCTAGACCTGCACGATGGCGCAATATTAATATTAGTATTTTTCAAAAACACGCAAAAATACCATTCTCATATTTTCACATAGCCTTCTCAAAGGTTGGGGAAAGAAATCTGCGTACTCAGAATTTTCGGCTAGACCTGCACGATGGCGCAATATTAATATTAGCATTTTTCAAAAACACGAAAAAATACCATTCTCAAATTTTCACATAGCCTTTCTCAAAGGTTGGGGAAAGAAATCTGCGTACTCAGAATTTTCGGCTAGACCTGCACGATGGCGCAATATTAATATTAGTATTTTTCAAAAACACGCAAAAATACCATTCTCATATTTTCACATAGCCTTCTCATAGGTTGGGGAAAGAAATCTGCGTACTCAGAATTTTCGGCTAGACCTGCACGATGGCGCAATATTAATATTAGTATTTTTCAAAAACACGCAAAAGTACCATTCTCATATTTTCACATAGCCTTCTTAAAGTTTGGGGAAAGAAATCTGCGTACTCAGAATTTTCGGCTAGACCTGCACGATGGCGCAATATTAATATTAGTATTTTTCAAAAACACGCAAAAATACCATTTCCATATTTTCACATAGCCTTCTCAAAGGTTGGGTAAAGAAATCTGCGTGCTCAGAATTTTCGGCTAGACCTGCACGATGGCGCAATTATAATATTAGTATTTTTCAAAAACACGCAAAAATACCATTCTCATATTTTCACATAGCCTTCTCAAAGTTTGGGGAAAGAAATCTGCGTACTCAGAATTTTCGGCTAGACCTGCACGATGGCGCAATATTAATATTAGTATTTTTCAAAAACACGCAAAAATACCATTCTCATATTTTCACATAGCCTTCTCAAAGTTTGGGGAAAGAAATCTGCGTACTCAGAATTTTCGGCTAGACCTGCACGATGGCGCAATATTAATATTAGTATTTTTCAAAAACACGCAAAAATACTATTTTCAAATTTTCACATAGCCATCTCAAAGGTTGGGGAAAGAAATCTGCGTACTCAGAATTTTCGGCTAGACCTGCACGATGGCGCAATATTAAAATTAGCAGTTTTCAAAAACACGCAAAAATACCATTCTCATATTTTCACATAGCCTTCTCAAAGGTTGGGGAAAGAAATCTGCGTACTCAGAATTTTCGGCTAGACCTGCACGATGGCGCAATATTAATATTAGCATTTTTCAAAAACACGCAAAAATACCATTCTCATATTTTCACATAGCCTTCTCAGAGGTTGGGGAAAGAAATCTGCGTACTCAGAATTTTCGGCTAGACCTGCACGATGGCGCAATATTAATATTAGTATTTTTCAAAAACACGCAAAAATACCATTCTCATATTTTCACATAGCCTTCTCAAAGGTTGGGGAAAGAAATCTGCGTACTCAGAATTTTCGGCTAGACCTGCACGATGGCGCAATATTAATATTAGCATTTTTCAAAAACACGAAAAAATACCATTCTCAAATTTTCACATAGCCTTTCTCAAAGGTTGGAGAAAGAAATCTGCGTACTCAGAATTTTCGGCTAGACCTGCACGATGGCGCAATATTAATATTAGTATTTTTCAAAAACACGCAAAAATACCATTCTCATATTTTCACATAGCCTTCTCAAAGTTTGGGGAAAGAAATCTGCGTACTCAGAATTTTCGGCTAGACCTGCACGATGGCGCAATATTAATATTAGTATTTTTCAAAAACACGCAAAAATACTATTTTCAAATTTTCACATAGCCATCTCAAAGGTTGGGGAAAGAAATTTGCGTACTCAGAATTTTTGGCTAGACCTGCACGATGGCGCAATATTAATATTAGCATTTTTCAAAAACACGAAAAAATACCATTCTCAAATTTTCACATAGCCTTTCTCAAAGGTTGGGGAAAGAAATCTGCGTACTCAGAATTTTCGGCTAGACCTGCACGATGGCGCAATATTAATATTAGTATTTTTCAAAAACACGCAAAAATACCATTCTCATATTTTCACATAGCCTTCTCAAAGTTTGGGGAAAGAAATCTGCGTACTCAGAATTTTCGGCTAGACCTGCACGATGGCGCAATATTAATATTAGTATTTTTCAAAAACACGCAAAAATACTATTTTCAAATTTTCACATAGCCATCTCAAAGGTTGGGGAAAGAAATCTGCGTACTCAGAATTTTCGGCTAGACCTGCACGATGGCGCAATATTAAAATTAGCAGTTTTCAAAAACACGCAAAAATACCATTCTCATATTTTCACTAGCCTTCTCAAAGGTTGTGGAAAGAAATCTGCGTACTCAGAATTTTCGGCTAGACCTGCACGATGGCGCAATATTAATATTAGTATTTTTCAAAAACACGCAAAAATACCATTCTCATATTTTCACATAGCCTTCTCAAAGGTTGGGGAAAGAAATCTGCGTACTCAGAATTTTCGGCTAGACCTGCACGATGGCGCAATATTAATATTAGCATTTTTCAAAAACACGAAAAAATACCATTCTCAAATTTTCACATAGTCTTTCTCAAAGGTTGGGGAAAGAAATCTGCGTACTCAGAATTTTCGGCTAAACCTGCACGATGGCGCAATATTAATATTAGTATTTTTCAAAAACACGCAAAAATACCATTCTCATATTTTCACATAGCCTTCTCATAGGTTGGGGAAAGAAATCTGCGTACTCAGAATTTTCGGCTAGACCTGCACGATGGCGCAATATTAATATTAGTATTTTTCAAAAACACGCAAAAATACCATTCTCATATTTTCACATAGCCTTCTCAAAGTTTGAGGAAAGAAATCTGCGTACTCAGAATTTTCGGCTAGACCTGCACGATGGCGCAATATTAATATTAGTATTTTTCAAAAACACGCAAAAATACCATTTCCATATTTTCACATAGCCTTCTCAAAGGTTGGGTAAAGAAATCTGCGTACTCAGAATTTTCGGCTAGACCTGCACGATGGCGCAATTATAATATTAGTATTTTTCAAAAACACGCAAAAATACCATTCTCATATTTTCACATAGCCTTCTCAAAGTTTGGGGAAAGAAATCTGCGTACTCAGAATTTTCGGCTAGACCTGCACGATGGCGCAATATTAATATTAGTATTTTTCAAAAACACGCAAAAATACCATTCTCATATTTTCACATAGCCTTCTCAAAGTTTGGGGAAAGAAATCTGCGTACTCAGAATTTTCGGCTAGACCTGCACGATGGCGCAATATTAATATTAGTATTTTTCAATAACACGCAAAAATGCCATTCTCATATTTTCACATAGCCTTCTCAAAGGTTGGGGAAAGAAATCTGCGTACTCAGAATTTTCGGCTAGACCTGCACGATGGCGCAATATTAATATTAGTATTTTTCAAAAACACGCAAAAATACCATTCTCATATTTTCACAAAGCCTTCTCAAAGGTTGGGGAAAGAAATCTGCGTACTCAGAATTTTCGGCTAGACCTGCACGATGGCGCAATATTAATATTAGTATTTTTCAAAAACACGCAAAAATACCATTCTCATATTTTCACATAGCCTTCTCAAAGTTTGGGGAAAGAAATCTGCGTACTCAGAATTTTCGGCTAGACCAGCACGATGGCGCAATATAAAAATTAGCAGTTTTGTAGAACACGAAAAAATACCATTCTCATATTTTCACATAGCCTTCTCAAAGGTTGGGGAAAGAAATCTGCGTACTCAGAATTTTCGGCTAGACCTGCGCGATGGCGCAATATTAATATTAGTATTTTTCAAAAACACGCAAAAATACCATTCTCATATTTTCACATAGCCATTTCAAAAGTTGGGGAAAAAAATCTGCGTACTCAGAATTTTCGGCTAGACCTGCACGATGGCGCAATATTAATATTAGTATTTTTCAAAAACACGCAGAAATATCATTTTCATATTTTCACATAGCCTTCTCAAAAGTTGGGGATAAAAATCTGCGTACTCAGAATTTTCGGTTAGACCTGCACGAGGGCGCAATATTAAAATTATCATTTTTCAAAAACACGAAAAAATACCATTCTCATATTTTCACATAGCCTTCTGAAAGGTTGGAAGAAGAAATCTGCGTACTCAAAATTTTCGGCTAGACCTGCACGATGGCGCAATATTAATATTAGCATTTTTCAAAAACACGAAAAAATACCATTCTCATATTTTCACATAGCCTTCTCAAAGGTTGGAAGAAGAAATCTGCGTACTCAGAATTTTCGGCTAGACCTGCACGATGGCGCAATATTAAAATTAGCATTTTTCAAAAACACGAAAAAATACCATTCTCATATTTTCACACTGCCTCCTCAAAGGATGTGACCGGCACGATGGCGCAATATTAAAATAAGCAGTTTTCAAAAACACGACAAAATACCATTCTCATATTTTCACATAGCCTTCTCAAAAGTTGGGAAAAGAAATCTGCGTACTCAGAATTTTCGGTTAGACCTGCACGATGGCGCAATATTAAAATTATCATTTTTCAAAAACACGAAAAAATACCATTCTTATATTTTCACATAGCCTTCTGAAAGGTTGGAAGAAGAAATCTGCGTACTCAGAATTTTCGGCTAGACCTGCACGATGGCGCAATATTAAAATTAGCATTTTTCAAAAACACGAAAAAATAACATTCTCATATTTTCACACTGCGTCCTCAAAGGATGTGACCGATGGCGATGGCGCAATATTAAAATAAGCAGTTTTCAAAAACACGACAAAATACCATTCTCATATTTTCACACTGCCTCCTCAAAGGTTGTGACCTGCACGATGGCGCAATATTAAAATTAGCAGTTTTCAAAAACACGCAAAAATACCATTCTCATATTTCCACTAGCCTTCTCAAAGGTTGGGGAAAGAAATCTGCGTACTCAGAATTTTCGGCTAGACCTGTACGATGGCGCAATATTAAAATTAGCAGTTTTCAAAAACACGCAAAAATACCATTCTCATATTTTCACTAGCCTTCTCAAAGGTTGTGGAAAGAAAACTGCGTACTCAGAATTTTCGGCTAGACCTACACGATGGCGCAATATTAAAATTTGCAATATTCAAAAACACGAAATAATACCATTCTCATATTTTCACTAGCCTTCCCAAAGGTTGGGGAAAGAAATCTGCGTACTCAGAATTTTCGACTAGACCTGCACGATGGCGCAATATTAAAATTAGCTGTTTTCTAAAACACGCAAAAATACCATTCTCATATTTTCACTAGCCTTCTCAAAGGTTGTGGAAAGATATCTGCGTACTCAGAATTTTCGGCTAGACCTGCACGATGGCGCAATATTAAAATTAGCAGTTTTCAAAAACACGCAAAAATACCATTCTCATATTTTCACATAGCCTTCTCAAAGGTTGGGGAAAGAAATCTGCGTACTCAGAATTTTTGGCTAGACCTGCACGATGGCGCAATATTAAAATTAGCAGTTTTCAAAAACACGAAAGAATACCATTCTCATATTTTCACTAGCCTTCTCAAAGGTTGTGGAAAGATATCTGCGTACTCAGAATTTTCGGCTAGACCTGCACGATGGCGCAATATTAAAATTAGCAGTTTTCAAAAACACGCAAAAATACCATTCTCATATTTTCACATAGCCTTCTCAAAGGTTGGGGAAAGAAATCTGCGTACTCAGAATTTTCGGCTTGACCTGCACGATGGCGCAATATTAAAATTAGCTGTTTTCTAAAACACGCAAAAATACCATTCTCATATTTTCACTAGCCTTCTCAAAGGTTGTGGAAAGATATCTGCGTACTCAGAATTTTCGGCTAGACCTGCACGATGGCGCAATATTAAAATTAGCTGTTTTCTAAAACACGCAAAAATACCATTCTCATATTTTCACTAGCCTTCTCAAAGGTTGTGGAAAGATATCTGCGTACTCAGAATTTTCGGCTAGACCTGCACGATGGCGCAATATTAAAATTAGCAGTTTTCAAAAACACGCAAAAATACCATTCTCATATTTTCACATAGCCTTCTCAAAGGTTGGGGAAAGAAATCTGCGTACTCAGAATTTTTGGCTAGACCTGCACGATGGCGCAATATTAAAATTAGCAGTTTTCAAAAACACGAAAAAATACCATTCTCATATTTTCACATAGCCTTCTCAAAGGTTGTGGGAAGAAATCTGCGTACTCAGAATTTTCGGCTTGACCTGCACGATGGCGCAATATTAATATTAGTAGTTTTCAAAAACACGCAAAAATACCACTACTCACCGAAAAGTATCAAAAAACAACAAAATCTAATCTTTTCATTGATTCAATCAAAAATTTTCTGATTTGTTAAACTCACGCCCTCGATGTCCAATATTATTCATCTGTCTCCATTACATACAAACCATCAACTGATAAATGATATCAGAACTTTTTCTCATGCCAACAGCGGTTTTCTAGAGCAGTCAAATGCATTTCGTCATTGAATCATTTGGCAAGCAATAATTTCGATACCCTATTAAGCACGTGGTTCGAAATGACGAATCACATCACATCAAGCATGCATATGAAATCTGCACACAAAACTATTCGTTGCGTGCCAAAAGATTTTTTCTACGATCTAGTATTCTTTTCTTCGACGACCAAACACTTATGCAACTCGTTGCGCGCCGAACATCAATCGTAGATCTAGCAATCATTGACGACTTTTTCAACGGAAAATTCCATTGTCCATACAAAACATTTTTATGGATTTTTCCCACTTTTCCGGTAAGTTTTCTTATTTTTTTTGATGTACGAACCCGGTGGGGGTAAAAACTGATCAAACAAAAAAAAATCATCTCAATCCGTCCATCCGTTCTTACGTGATGCGATTACAAAGAATGATCTCTGCATTTTTATATATATACTAGCTGACCCGTCGAACTTCGTCTCGCCTGAAATTATTTTTTTTTAAATTTGTGTTTTCGAACAGCAGAGTTGCCAAACGTTAATGTTTCTTTCCATTATTTTACTGATTACTTGACTTACAATAAACGAATTACGACAAATTCATATCCAACACAGTAACTTTGCCTCGAAGAAGAAATATCATCAAGAATTATTGTGGATATGTTCAATGCTTTTGTTACGCAAAAACTAAACAAATGCACCGTTTGCCATCTCATCCTTCGAGTCAGCGTATTGGACAGAGATTGTAGATCTCTCTCAAACTAAAGCTTTGACATGTGGGATGATGGATTGGATTGAATCATATCTGACTGGTCGTAGTATGACCGTGAGAATTGGCGACTGCGTTACTCCATCATTCATCGTGAGCTCTGGCGTTCCTCAGGGAAGCCATCTAGGACCATTCATATTTCTGCTATATCCAAATCTAAACCTGCTATATCTAAATCATCATTCGCCGACGATTTCAAACTGTTTCATCTCATCAAATATCTGAAAGACTCAAACTTCTTGCAGTCACAGTTGGATGTATTTTCTAACTGGAGCAACGTCAACAGAATGGTTATTAACGCCTTCAAATGCTTCGTTATCTCCTTCTCTCGTAAACGAACCACGATCATATATGATTACACTATTTCGCAAGCTGTACTAAAACGGGAGACATCAATTAATGATCTAGGAGTGTTATTGGATTCAAAACTTAGTTTCATAGATCACATAGAATATACCCTCTCTGAAGCATTAGAGGTGCTAGGATTCATCTTTCGCATCTCAAAAAATTTCAATAACATATACTGCCTGAAATCGTTATATTGTGCTCTAGTTCGCGAATATGCTGTTGTTGTTTGGGCACCATATTATCAAACAGATAAGCTACGCATTGAAACTGTTCAGTGCAAGTTCATTCGTTTTGCTTTGCGTCGTCTGGAGAGATCCATTTAATCTTCCAAGCTACGAAAATCGTTGTAGACATACACTTCGATTTGCTGTCTGTCCGCCGTGATACACAAAATGCTGTTTTCGTCGCGGACCTCATCCAATCTCAAATTGATAGTGTAGATCTCCTACAACAGCTAAGTTTTGACATTCTTCGGCGTAATTTGCGGTTTAATCCTTTTCTCAGAATTCCTCGTGCTAGAACTAACTAAGGGTTCATTGAACCGTTTTCGAGTATATGTCGCGTATTCAATACTTGCTCTGATGGATTTAATTTCGATTTATCTCGAAACGCCATTAAAACCCGTTTTCTCCTAATCTTTTCCCGCTAGTTTTATTAGAATAATTAGTCAATATGAATAGTTGTTAGTTAGCTTTGTAGTTTAAATAAGGGTAATTAAAGATTTCGTTATGTATCATTTGGTCAAATGTTATTTGTTGATACAAAAGATGAGAATGTTTTATGCCTGCTGGAGAAGGAGAACCAAAACCTCAGCTCCGGCTGGCTTTTCCCTTGCTCCTAAATAAACAAATAAATAAATTAACAGATGGATGAAAAAAAGATGACCAAGATAAATACTTTAAATTGACCCCACAAATTTCCAAAAGTAGCCCTCGGGGATTGTTGTTTATCATTGAATATTAAGACTTATTTGTACTGAAGACATTTAAAATTTAATAGCAAATCCTTAGGGATTATCGAAAGTAATAAACTAATTTTGAACGGTTGTCCATAACCTACTTCACCGCTACTGATATTACTTAGTCGTGTTTGATGAATGTTCGTAGCAGGATAATGACAGGATCAATTTTCGATTAACGAATTAGCGATAAAATGAAAAATACTTGGACATTCGAAAGTTCAAATTACCCTTTTATAAAATATTGTGTCCATTAACTTTGACATGAACGCTATATTCGTTCGAGAATTGTATCAAAAGGCTTCTCATTCGTCGAGCCACCACATCGTTTTGCTTAGTATTCAGTCCTGAGAATCAATATTCTGTTCTAGCGGAGTGAACATGAGGAGTGATTATACCAGTATTCTTCTTATCGTTAAAGCCAATGTACAAAATAGCAGATCTCACAACTAATGGTTCTTACATGCCACGATTTCTCCTTCAGATATGATATTCACGATTCGCATATGGTAATTCGTCAAGTAATCCAAAGTTCGGAAAATGAAATGATTTGGCTTAAGCAGCTTACAAATGTCATGAATACCATAAATATTTTCATCTGAACTCATTATTTAAATAGCAGAATCTATCATTGATACGTAAAAAAATCGTTACATAATTTGATTTGTTCAACTCACGGCCACGATGGCCAACATAATTCATCTAACTACATCTACTGTTAAATGACATTAGAACTTGTGCTTCTGTTTACGGTATAGCTAAAACAGTCATTTGGCAAGTAATGATTTTGATACCCTATTAAGCACGTGTTTCCAAATGACGAATCAATCATGCATGTAAAATCTCCACCCAAATCTACTCGTTGCGCGCCAAACGATTTTCCAAAGATCTAGTATTCTTTTCTTCAACGGCGAAATACTGAGCATCTCCTTGCGCGCCAAACATCAATTGTAGATCTAGCAATCATTGGCGACTTTTGCAGTGGAAAATTCCATTGTCCATACAAAATAACTTTATTGGTTTTTCCCACTTTTCCGGTAAGTTTTCCTAATTTTTTTGATGTACGAACCCGGTGGGGGTAAAAACTGATCAAACAAAAAAAAAAGCATCTCAATCCGTCCATCCGTTCTTACGTGATGCGATTACAAAGAATGATCTCTGCATTTTTATATATATAGACTAGCTGACTCACAACTAAAGGTTTTCAATCCACCAGAATTTACCCGACTCAAACGTACTTCAGCATGCTAAATGCAAGGCAAACCTCTTTGTTTGATCTCATTATTTAAACAGCAGAATCCTATCATTGATTCGTACAAAAATCGTTCTATAATGTGATTTGTTCTTCTCACGTGACGTCTACGATGGCCAACATTAATCATCTAACTGATTACATTGCACACAATGCATCTTCTGGTAAACAGTATCAGAACTTTTGATCATGTTTACGGTATAGCTAGAACACTCATATGCGTTCCATCATTGAATCATTTGGCAATCAATAATGTTGATACCCAATTAAGCACGTGGCTCGAAATGACGAACCACATGAATTCACACAAAACAACTCGTTGCGCGCCAAATGATTCTTTCAACGATCTAGTATTCCTTTCTTCGACGGCCAAACACTTATGCGACTCGTTATGCGCCAAACACCTATCAATGATCTACCAATCATTGGCGACTTTTTCAGTGGAAAATTCCATTGTCCATACAAAATAACTTTATTGGTTTTTCCCACTTTTCCGGTAAGTTTTCCTAATTTTTTTTATGTACGAACCCGGTGGGGGTAAAAACTGATCAAACAAAAAAAAAGCATCTCAATCCGTCCATCCGTTCTTACGTGATGCGATTACAAAGAATGATCTCTGCATTTTTATATATATAGACTCGATATATATATATATATATATATATATATCTGAAAGACTCAAACTTCTTGCTGTCACAGTTGGATGTATTTTCTAACTGGTGCAACGTCAACAGAATGGTTATTAACGCCTTCAAATGCTTCGTTATCTCCTTCTCTCGTAAACGAACCACGATCATGTATGATTACACTATTTCGCAAGCTGTACTAAAACGGGAGACATCAATTAGGAATCTAGGAGTGCTATTGGATTAAAAACTTAGTTTCAAAGATCACATAGAATATACCCTATCTAAAGCATTAAAGATGCTAGGATTCATCTTTCGTATCTCAAAAAATTTCAATTACATATACTGCCTGAAATCGTTATATTGCGCTTTAGTTCGCGAGTATGCTGTTGTTGTTTGGTCACCATATTATCAAACAGGTAAGCTACGCATTGAAACTGTTCAGTGCAAGCTCATTCATTTTGCTTTGCGTCGCCTGCCCTGGAGAGATCCATTGAATCTTTCAAGCTACGAAAATCGTTGTAGACATACACTTCGATTTGCTATCTGTCCGCCGTGATACACAAAAAGCTGTTTTCGTCGCGGACCTCATCCAATCTCGAATTGATAGTGCAGATCTCCTACAACAGCTAAGTTTTGACATTCTTCGGCGTAATTTGCGGTTTAATCCCTTTCTCAGAATTCCTCGTGTTAGAACTAATTATGGGTTCATTGAACCGTTTTCAAGTACATGTCGCGTATTCAATACTTGCTCTGATGGATTTAATTTCAATTTATCTCGTAACGCCATTAAAACCCGTTTTCTCAAAATATTTTCCCGGTAGTTTTATTAGGATAATTAGTCAATATGAATAGTTGTTAGTTAGCTTTGTAGTTTAAATAAGATAAAAGATTTCGTTATGTATCATTTGGTCAAATGTTATCTGTTGATACAAAAGATGAGAAGGTTTTATGCCTGCTGGAGAAGGAGAACCAAAATCTCAGCTCCAGCAGGCTTTTCACTTGCTTCTAAATAAACAAATAAACAAATTAACAGATGGATGAAAAAGAGATGACCAAGATCAATACTTTAAATTGATCCCACAAATTTCCTAAAGCAGCCCTCGGGGATTGTTGATTCGCATATGGTAATTCGTCAAGTAATCCAAAGTTCGGAAAATGAAATGATTTGGCTTGAGCAGCTTACAAATGTCATGAATACCATCCGTTTTGAAATAAACCACTCTTGAAAACTCACTCGAATCGGCTGAACAAACGTCAGCATGCTAAATGCAAGGAAAATATTTTCATCTGAACTCATTATTTCAACAGCAGAATCCTATCATTGATACGTAAAAAATCGTTACATAATTTGATTTGTTCAACTCACGGCCACGATGGCCAACATAATTCATCTAACTACATCTATTGGTAAATGACATTAGAACTTGTGCTTCTGTTTACGGTATAGCTAAAACAGTCATTTGGCAAGTAATGATTTTGATACCCTATTAAGCACGTTTTCCAAATGACGAGTCAATCATGCATGTAAAATCTCCACCCAAAACTACTCGTTGCGCGCCAAACGATTTTCCAAAGATCTAGTATTCTTTTCTTCAACGGCGAAATACTGAGCATCTCCTTGCGCGCCAAACATCAATTGTAGATCTAGCAATCATTGGCGGCTTTTTCAGTGGAAAATTCCATTGTCCATGCAAAATAACTTTATTGGTTTTTCCCACTTTTCCGGTAAGTTTTCCTAATTTTTTTGATGTACGAACCCGGTGGGGGTAAAAACTGATCAAACAAAAAAAAAGCATCTCAATCCGTCCATCCGTTCTTACGTGATGCGATTACAAAGAATGATCTCTGCATTTTTATATATATAGATAGAAGATAGACTAGCTGACCCGTCGAACTTTCGGACAGCAGAATTGTCAAACGACTAAACGGTTAATGTTGCTCTTCATTATTTTTCTGATTACTTAACCTACAATCAACGGAATTCGAAACACATTCGCTTTAGCTCAAAACGAAATATCACCAAAAATTTATGCTTATTTCATACTGCGAAGAAGTGAGAGTTCGGCGCACAGGTCCATTATTTCTGCTTCGATTGACTTAAAAACTTTACAAAACATTCTTGATATGTTTCATTATAACAAATTATAAAAGAAAAATCATGTTTTTTGGAAAATGTTAGACCCTACGGGATCCCTAGAGTAATAAATTGTTTCCTTCGATTTTATAGACATAAAACTTTAAACGCGTTTATCTCGAAAGCAGGTTTTGAAAATTCGTGTCCATAGTCATTCAAAAACTACTGCACCAATTTTTTTCAAATTTTGCACACATTTTCTACATTTGAAAAACCAGACCCCAACGTTTTCCTTTTCGATTTTTGTTATTTTTGGGAGGTTTTACAGCTGCAAAATGGTGGATTTTTTCGTTAAAAATCGTACTTTTCGCTTATTTCTCAATAGTTTTCCACGAAAAAATCACAAAATGTTGTTCGAATGATATTTTTTTATCAAGCAAAACATTTGAATTTATTTTGATGCACGATGATTCTGAAAAAAAATTCTCAAATTTATTTTTTTTTGCATCATTCAAATCCTACCCCCCCTTAAGCAGTATACAAAACATTCTGAATAGTCCCGACGCAACAGAAAAAACTTTAAAGCAGTTCTTTGTACAGATTTTATGCAGCGAGGAAGTTTTCTCAGAACTTGTTCTGTATGTTCAACTTGCCATGGAGTGCTATGCGTACTTTAGAGCTCTAATAAAGTGGATACTTTTCAGGTACTTCGGAATTTTTGGTTGCTTAGAGAGACTACGCTAAAATTTTAATTTGATATTACACCAATTTGAACATTCTTCACAGAATTGTGCGCTTAGTCTAATCTAAATTATTAGAAAGAAAAACGCAAGGAAAATTTCTTAGTGTGACCTTAGCGCTTCTACAGCACAATCTTTTTATTGATTCATTCAAAAATTTTCTGATTTATTAAACTCGCGCCCGCGATGACCAATGAACTGGTAAATGACATCAGACCATTTTCTCCTGCCAACAGCGGTCTTCTAGAACAGTCATATGCATTCCGTCATTGAGTCATTTGGCAAGCAATAATTTAGATACCTAATTAAGCACGTGTCTCGAAATGAAGAACCACATGAGTCAAGTTTTCACACGCACACAACTCGTTGCGCGCCAAAAGATTCTTTCAACGATCTAGTATTCCTTTCTTTCGACGGCCAAATACTTATGCAACTCGTTGCGCGCCAAACACCAATTGTAGATCTAGCAATCATTGGCGACTTTATCAGTGGAAAATTCCATTGTCCATACAAAATAACTTTATTGGTTTTTCCCACTTTTCCGGTAAGTTTTCCAATTTTTTTTATGTACGAACCCGGTGGGGGTAAAAACTGATCAAACAAAAAAAAAGCATCTCAATCCGTCCATCCGTTCTTACGTGATGCGATTACAAAGAATGATCTCTGCATTCTTATATATATATATATATATATATATATATATATATATATATATATATATATATATATATATATATATATATATATATATATATATATATATATATATATATATATATATATATATATATATATATATATATATATATATATACATATATATATATATATATATATATATATATATATATATATATATATATATATATATATATATATATATATATATATATATATATATATATATATATATATATATATATATATATAGATAGATTTTTTAATGGTAGTAGCTTTCTACGATTGTATTTATTGTTTCATCCGAAATACCTTTTCATTATGAATCAATTTCCCTAGAATTTCTCGAAATCTCCTCTAAAAATTCTTTAAAACTGCTAAAAAATGTTCCAAAAACTCTCAAAAAAAACATTTTTAAAAATATTTTACCTACTTTTTTTGACAGTTGGTAAATTTTTTAAATAGACTGTTTGTAATACACGAGCCATAACGCCTACATGTTCACCCATCGGATTACCGAATTCGCTAATCGATCCAACATACGTGACTACCACTCTATGCGGGCCTATTGGAACCGTGCCATCGGCGCCAGGTGGTAGAAGCACTAGGGATGCGACGCATCAGTGAACGACGATCTTACGGCAAGCTTGCGTATTAATCATCTACAATCAAGCAGCAACTTTTCATATATATATATAGTTCGTATGTGACAATTTGGTTCTACCGATGGATAATGTATATTACATATTTCACCAGATGGCCGTTCGCTTTTACTTTTACAGTTGGTGAGAATCTAAAGGAGGAGTTAGAACGCGCAGTGTAAGCCGGGTTTAACCAATATGGGAATAGTTGTATTGAGTCGGCCATTTTTTTCCAGTTCCTTAAATTATAGCCTCTCCTCTCCTAATCAAGCTAATTAATTTTATTTACTTTTACAATTGGTAAGAATCTAGGGGAGGAGTTAGAACGCGCAGTGTAAGCCGGGTTTAACCAATGGGACTAGTTGTATCGAGTCGGCCATTGTATAGAAACATTACGAAAGAGGGGAAATAAGCTTCATGTAGAGAGTGAGCGAGGGTGAATGGAGAGGAGCGGGCGATAACATGTTGGATTATTTTTGGGAGTGTCGATTTGAGTTAGTGTGCGTTCGTGAGTTACTGTTATTCCAGGTCGTGCCGGTTGGTATTCAATTGTTTGCATGAGGGTTGTCAAGAAAAGGGGAAGTGACACAGCGTACTCAGAATTTTCGGCTACACCTGCACGATGGCGCAATATTAAAATTAACAATTTTAAAAAAACACGAAGAAATACCATTCTCATATTTTCACATAGCGTTCTCAAAGGTTGGGGGAAGAAATCTGCGTACCCAGAATTTTCGGCTACACCTGCACGATGGCGCAATATTAAAATTAACAATTTAAAAAAAACACGAAAAAATGCCATTCTCATATTTTCACATAGCGTTCTCAAAGGTTGGGGGAAGAAATCTGAGTACTCAGAATTTTCGGCTAGTCCTGCACGATGGCGCAATATTAATATTAGTATTTTTCAAGAACACGACACAATACCATTCTCATATTTTCACATAGCTTTCTTAAAGGTTGGGGAAAGAAATCTGCGTACTCAGAATTTTCGGCTAGACCTGCACGATGGCGCAATATTAATATTAGTATTTTTCAAGAACACGCAAAAATACCATTTTCATATTTCACATAGCCCTCTCAAAGGTTGGGGAAAGAAATCTGCGTACTCAGAATTTTCGGCTAGACCTGCACGATGGCGCAATATTAATATTAGCATTTTTCAATAACACGAAAAATACCTTTCTCATATTTTCACATAGCTTTCTGAAAGGTTGGAAAAAGAAATCTGCGTACTAAGAATTTTTGGCTAGACCTGCACAGAAGCACAATATTAAAATTAGCATTTTACAAAAACACGAAAAAATACCATTCTCATATTTTTACATATCCTTCTGAAAGGTTGGGGAAAGAAATCTGCGTACTCAGAAATTTCGGCTAGACCTGCACGAAGGCGCAATATTAAAATTACCATTTTTCAAAAACACGAAAAAATACCTTTCTCATATTTTCACATAGCTTTCTGAAAGGTTGGAAAAAGAAATCTGCGTACTCAGAATTTTCGGCTAGACCTGTACGATGGCGCAATATTAATATTAGTATTTTTCAAAAACACGAAAAAATACCATTCTCATATTTTCACATAGCTTTCTCAAAGGTTGGGGAAAGAAATCTGCGTACTCAGAATTTTCGGCTAGACCTGCATGATGGCGCAATATTAATATTAGCATTTTTCAAAAACACGAAAAAATACCATTCTCATATTTTCACATAGCCCTCTCAAAGGTTGGGGAAAGAAATCTGCGTACTCAGAATTTTTGGCTAGACCTGAACACAAGCACAATATTAAAATTAGCATTTTACAAAAACACGAAAAAATACCATTCTCATATTTTTACATATCCTTCTGAAAGGTTGGGGAAAGAAATCTGCGTACTCAGAAATTTCGGCTAGACCTGCACGAAGGCGCAATATTAAAATTACCATTTTTCAAAAACACAAAAAAATACCTTTCTCATATTTTCACATAGCTTTCTGAAAGGTTGGAAAAAGAAATCTGCGTACTCAGAATTTTCGGCTAGACCTGCACGATGGCGCAATATTAATATTAGTATTTTTCAAAAACACGAAAAAATACCATTCTCATATTTTCACATAGCTTTCTCAAAGGTTGGGGAAAGAAATCTGCGTACTCAGAATTTTCGGCTAGACCTGCATGATGGCGCAATATTATTATTAGCATTTTTCAAAAACACGAAAAAATACCATTCTCATATTTTCACATAGCCCTCTCAAAGGTTGGGGAAAGAAATCTGCGTACTTAGAATTTTTGGCTAAACCTGCACGATGGCGCAATATTAATATTTGTATTTTTCAAAAACACGCAAAAATACCATTTTCATATTTTCACATAGCTTTCTCAAAGGTTGGGGAAAGAAATCTGCGTACTCAGAATTTTCGGCTAGACCTGCCCGATAGCGCAATATTAATATTAGCATTTTTCAAAAACACGAAAAAATACCATTCTCATATTTTCACATAACCTTCTCAAAGGTTGGGGAAAGAAATCTGCGTACTCAGAATTTTCGGCTAGACCTGCACGATGGCGCAATATTAAAATTAGCATTTTTCAAAAACACGAAAAAATACCATTCTCATATTTTCACATAGCCTTCTCAAAGGTTTGAGAAAGAAATCTGCGTACTCAGAATTTTCGGCTAGACCTGCACGATGGCGCAATATTAAAATTAGCATTTTTCAAAAACACGAAAAAATACCATTCTCATATTTTCACATAGCCTTCACAAAGGTTGGGGAAAGAAATCTGCGTACTCAGAATTTTCGGCTAGACCTGCACGATGGCGCAATATTAAAATTAGCATTTTTCAAAAACACGAAAAAATACCATTCTCATATTTTCACATAGCCTTCTCAAAGGTTTGGGAAAGAAATCTGCGTACTCAGAATTTTCGGCTAGACCTGCACGATGGCGCAATATTAATATTAGCATTTTTCAAAAACACGACACAATAACATTCTCATATTTTCACATAGCTTTCTTAAAGGTTGGGGAAAGAAATCTGCGTACTCAGAATTTTTGGCTAGACCTGCATGATGGCGCAATATTAATATTAGCATTTTTCAAAAACACGAAAAAATACCATTCTCATATTTTCACATAACCTTCTCAAAGGTTGGGGAAAGAAATCTGCGTACTCAGAATTTTCGGCTAGACCTGCACGATGGCGCAATATTAAAATTAGCATTTTTCAAAAACACGAAAAAATACCATTCTCATATTTTCACATAGCCTTCTCAAAGGTTTGGGAAAGAAATCTGCGTACACAGAATTTTCGGCTAGACCTGCACGATGGCACAATATTAATATTAGCATTTTTCAAAAACACGACACAATACCATTCTCATATTTTCACATAGCTTTCTTAAAGGTTGGGGAAAGAAATCTGCGTACTCAGAATTTTCGGCTAGACCTGCCCGATAGCGCAATATTAATATTAGCATTTTTCAAAAACACGAAAAAATACCATTCTCATATTTTCACATAACCTTCTCAAAGGTTGGGGAAAGAAATCTGCGTACTCAGAATTTTCGGCTAGACATGCACGATGGCGCAATATTAAAATTAGCATTTTTCAAAAACACGAAAAAATACCATTCTCATATTTTCACATAGCCTTCTCAAAGGTTTGAGAAAGAAATCTGCGTACTCAGAATTTTCGGCTAGACCTGCACGATGGCGCAATATTAAAATTAGCATTTTTCAAAAACACGAAAAAATACCATTCTCATATTTTCACATAGCCTTCTCAAAGGTTGGGGAAAGAAATCTGCGTACTCAGAATTTTCGGCTAGACCTGCACGATGACGCAATATTAATATTAGTATTTTTCAAGAACACGCAAAAATACCATTTTCATATTTTCACATAGCTTTCTCAAAGGTTGGGGAAAGAAATCTGCGTACACAGAATTTTCGGCTAGACCTGCACGATAGCACAATATTAATATTAGCATTTTTCAAAAACACGACACAATACCATTCTCATATTTTCACATAGCTTTCTTAAAGGTTGGGGAAAGAAATCTGCGTACTCAGAATTTTTGGCTAGACCTGCATGATGGCGCAATATTAATATTAGCATTTTTCAAAAACACGAAAAAATACCATTCTCATATTTTCACATAGCCTTCTCAAAGGTTTGGGAAAGAAATCTGCGTACACAGAATTTTCGGCTAGACCTGCACGATGGCACAATATTAATATTAGCATTTTTCAAAAACACGACACAATACCATTCTCATATTTTCACATAGCTTTCTTAAAGGTTGGGGAAAGAAATCTGCGTACTCAGAATTATTGGCTAGACCTGCATGATGGCGCAATATTAATATTACAATTTTTCAAAAACACGAAAAAATACCATTCTCATATTTTCACATAGCCCTCGCAAAGGTTGGGGAAAGAAATCTGCGTACTCAGAATTTTTGGCTAGACCTGCACAATGGCGCAATATTAATATTTGTATTTTTCAAAAACACGCAAAAATATCATTTTCATATTTTCACATAGCTTTCTCAAAGGTTGGGGAAAGAAATCTGCGTACTCAGAATTTTCGGCTAGACCTGCCCGATAGCGCAATATTAATATTAGCATTTTTCAAAAACACGAAAAAATACCTTTCTCTTATTTTCACATAGCTTTCTGAAAGGTTGGAAAAAGAAATCTGCGTACTCAGAATTTTCGGCTAGACCTGGACGATGGCGCAATATTAATATTAGTATATTTCAAAAACACGAAAAAATACCATTCTCATATTTTCACATAGCCTTCTCAAATGTTGGGGAAAGAAATCTGCGTACTCAGAATTTTCGGCTAGACCTGCACGATTGCGCAATATTAATATTATTATTTTTCAAAAACACGAAAAAATACCTTTCTCTTATTTTCACATAGCTTTCTGAAAGGTTGGAAAAAGAAATCTGCGTACTCAGAATTTTCGGCTAGACCTGGACGATGGCGCAATATTAATATTAGTATATTTCAAAAACACGAAAAAATACCATTCTCATATTTTCACATAGCCTTCTCAAAGGTTGGGGAAAGAAATCTGCGTACTCAGAAATTTCGGCTAGACCTGCACGAAGGCGCAATATTAAAATTACCATTTTTCAAAAACACGAAAAAATACCTTTCTCATATTTTGACATAGCTTTCTGAAAGGTTGGAAAAAGAAATCTGCGTACTCAGAATTTTCGGCTAGACCTGCACGATGGCGCAATATTAATATTAGCATTTTTCAAAAACACGAAAAAATACCATTCTCATATTTTTACATATCCTTCTGAAAGGTTGGGGAAAGAAACCTGCGTACTCAGAAATTTCGGCTAGACCTGCACGAAGGCGCAATATTAAAATTACCATTTTTCAAAAACACGAAAAAATACCTTTCTCATATTTTCACATAGCTTTCTGAAAGGTTGGAAAAAGAAATCTGCGTACTCAGAATTTTCGGCTAGACCTGCACGATTGCGCAATATTAATATTAGTATTTTTCAAAAACACGAAAAAATACCATTCTCATATTTTCACATAGACTTCTCAAAGGTTGGGGAAAGAAATCTGCGTACTCAGAATTTTCGGCTAGACCTGCACGATGGCGCAATATTAATATTAGCATTTTTCAAAAACACGAAAAAATACCATTCTCATATTTTCACATAGCCTTCTCAAAGGTTGGGGAAAGAAATCTGCGTACTCAGAATTTTTGGCTAGACCTGCACGAAGGCGCAATATTGAAATTAGCATTTTTCAAAAACACGAAAAAATACCATTCTCTTATTTTTACATAGCCTTCTGAAAGGTTGGGGAAAGAAATCTGCGTACTCAGAATTTTCGGCTAGACCTGCACGAATGCGCAATATTAATATTAGCATTTTTCAAAAACACGCAAATATACCATTTTCATATTTTTACATAGCCTTCTGAAAGGTTGGAAGAAGAAATCTGCGTAATTAGAATTTCCGGCTAGACCTGCACGATGGCGCAATATTAATATTAGCATTTTTCAAAAACACGAAAAAATACCTTTCTCATATTTTCACATAGCTTTCTGAAAGATTGGAAAAAGAAATCTGCGTACTCCGAATTTTCGGCTAGACCTGCACGAAGGCGCAATATTATTATTAGCATTTTTCAAAAACACGAAAAAATACCTTTCTCATATTTTCACATAGCTTTCTGAAAGGTTGGAAAAAGAAATCTGCGTACTCAGAATTTTCGGCTAGACCTGCACGAATGCGCAATATTAATATTAGCATTTTTCAAAAACACGCAAATATACCATTTTCATATTTTCACATAGCCTTCTCAAAGGTTGGGGAAAGAAATCTGCGTACTCAGAATTTTCGGCTAGACCTGCACGATGGCGCAATATTAATATTAGCATTTTTCAAAAACACGACACAATACCAATCTCATATTTTCACATAGCCTTCTGAAAGGTTGGGGAAAGAAATCTGCATACTCAGAATTTTCGGCTAGACCTGCACGAAGGCGCAATATTATTATTAGCATTTTTCAAAAACACGAAAAAATACCTTTCTCATATTTTCACATAGCTTTCTGAAAGGTTGGAAAAAGAAATCTGCGTACTCCGAATTTTCGGCTAGACCTGCACGAAGGCGCAATATTAATATTAGCATTTTTCAAAAACACGCAAATATACCATTTTCATATTTTCACATAGCCTTCTCAAAGGTTGGGGAAAGAAATCTGCGTACTCAGAATTTTCGGCTAGACCTGCACGATGGCGCAATATTAATATTAGCATTTTTCAAAAACACGACACAATACCAATCTCATATTTTCACATAGCCTTCTGAAAGGTTGGGGAAAGAAATCTGCGTACTCAGAAATTTCGGCTAGACCTGCACGAAGGCGCAATATTAAAATTACCATTTTTCAAAAACACGAAAAAATACCTTTCTCATATTTTCACATAGCTTTCTGAAAGGTTGGAAAAAGAAATCTGCGTACTCAGAATTTTCGGCTAGACCTGCACGATGGCGCAATATTAATATTAGCATTTTTCAAAAACACGAAAAAATATCATTGTCATATTTTCACATAGCCTTCTCAAAGGTTGGGGAAAGAAATCTGCGTACTCCGAATTTTCGGCTAGACCTGCACGATGGCGCAATATTAATATTAGCATTTTTCAAAAACACGAAAAAATACCATTCTCATATTTTTACATATCCTTCTGAAAGGTTGGGGAAAGAAACCTGCGTACTCAGAAATTTCGGCTAGACCTGCACGAAGGCGCAATATTAAAATTACCATTTTTCAAAAACACGAAAAAATACCTCTCTCATATTTTCACATAGCTTTCTGAAAGGTTGGAAAAAGAAATCTGCGTACTCAGAATTTTCGGCTAGACCTGCACGATGGCGCAATATTGAAATTAGCATTTTTCAAAAACACGAAAAAATACCATTCTCTTATTTTTACATAGCCTTCTGAAAGGTTGGGGAAAGAAATCTGCGTACTCAGAATTTTCGGCTAGACCTGCACGAATGCGCAATATTAATATTAGCATTTTTCAAAAACACGCAAATATACCATTTTCATATTTTCACATAGCTTTCTGAAAGGTTGGAAAAAGAAATCTGCGTACTCAGAATTTTCGGCTAGACCTGCACGATGGCGCAATATTAATATTAGCATTTTTCAAAAACACGAAAAAATACCATTCTCATATTTTCACATAGCCTTCTGAAAGGTTGGGGAAAGAAATCTGCGTACTCAGAATTTTCGGCTAGACCTGCACGAATGCGCAATATTAATATTAGCATTTTTCAAAAACACTCAAATATACCATTTTCATATTTTTACATAGCCTTCTGAAAGGTTGGAAGAAGAAATCTGCGTAATTAGAATTTCCGGCTAGACCTGCACGATGGCGCAATATTAATATTAGTATTTTTCAAAAACACGAAAAAATACCATTCTCATATTTTCACATAGCTTTCTCAAAGGTTGGGGAAAGAAATCTGCGTACTCAGAATTTTCGGCTAGACCTGCACGAAGGCGCAATATTAATATTAGCATTTTTCAAAAACACGCAAATATACCATTTTCATATTTTCACATATCCTTCTGAAAGGTTGGGGAAAGAAATCTGCGTACTCAGAAATTTCGGCTAGACCTGCACGAAGGCGCAATATTAAAATTTCCATTTTTCATAAACACGAAAAAATACCTTTCTCATATTTTCACATAGCTTTTTGAAAGGTTGGAAAAAGAAACCTGCGTACTCAGAATTTTCGGCTAGACCTGCACGATGGCGCAATATTAATATTAGCATTTTTCAAAAACACGAATAAATACCATTCTCGTATTTTTACATATCCTTCTGAAAGGTTGGGGAAAGAAATCTGCGTACTCAGAAATTTCGGCTAGACCTGCACGAAGGCGCAATATTAAAATTACAATTTTTCAAAAACACGAAAAAATACCTTTCTCATATTTTCACATAGCCTTCTGAAAGGTTGGAAGAAGAAATCTGCGTACTCAGAATTTTCGGCTAGACCTGCACGAAGGCGCAATATTAAAATTACCATTTTTCAAAAACACGAAAAAATACCTTTCTCATATTTTCACATAGCTTTCTGAAAGGTTGGAAAAAGAAATCTGCGTACTCAGAATTTTCGGCTAGACCTGCACGAAGGCGCAATATTGAAATTAGCATTTTTCAAAAACACGAAAAAATACCATTCTCTTATTTTTACATAGCCTTCTGAAAGGTTGGGGAAAGAAATCTGCGTACTCAGAATTTTCGGCTAGACCTGCACGAAGGCGCAATATTAAAATTACCATTTTTCATAAACACGAAAAAATACCTTTCTCATATTGTCACATAGCTTTCTGAAAGGTTGGAAAAAGAAATCTGCGTACTCAGAATTTTCGGCTAGACCTGCACGATGGCGCAATATTAATATTAGTATTTTTCAAAAACACGAAAAAATACCATTCTCATATTTTCACATAGCTTTCTCAAAGGTTGGGGAAAGAAATCTGCGTACTCAGAATTTTCGGCTAGACCTGCACGATGGCGCAATATTAATATTAGCATTTTTATTTTATTTTTTTTTTTTTTATTTAGGGACCTTTTTAAACAAAGTCATTTAGGTCCGTTGAAATTTATAAATACAGTTCGCTTGTACTATTTAGTACTCAAATTTGATCATATAGCTTAATATCTTTGAAGTATTTTATCACTGTTTTTGCTCGTTCCTGGTCATCCGCGAGGGCTTCCCGCAGGTTGGGTGACAGTCCTATTTTTTCACGCTGTTCCGTCAGTGCTGCGCAGTCTACGATCACATGTTTAACCGATAGTATGCTATTGCACAGTTGACATCGTGGTGTCTCGGTCTTATCCAACAGATAACTATGTGTGAAAAGTGTATGTCCTATACGTAGTCTTGCCAATTTTACGCTTTCTTGTCTGTTTGTTCCAACTGCTTCCGTAAAAGGTAAAATTGTATTTTTGACTTCGCGAAGTTTGTTGCGTGTTTCTTGATTCCAACATTGCTGCCACCTACTCAGTATTCCGTTTTTTATTATCGCTTTAAATTCTTTTAGGTCAATTTGCTTGTTGTCTATGATTTTTGATTTTAGGGCCTGCTTCGCGTTCTGGTCCGCTGTTTCGTTTCCGGTAATACCAACGTGGCTTGGTACCCAGCACACGATCACTTCTGTACCTTTTCTTCTAGCTTCAGCATACGATGCTTGGAATTTGTCTTTCCATTTACTATTGGTTTTTTGCTTTTCGAGCGTTGTGAGTACGCTCATCGAGTCTGTACATATTAAATAAGCTCCAATTCTAGGGTTATTTACAATCCAGGATAGTGCGTCCATGACTGCTAAGCTTTCAGCTGAGTATATGCTACACATGCCGTTAATTCTTTTCTGTATTTTCAAATCCTCTGATACTACGCTGTAGCCACATCTATCGTGGTTTTTGGAACCATCTGTATAGATGCATTGGTGTATGGGGTACTTCGAACTTTTTAATTTCCTAAACATAGTGCATAATTCTGCCGGGGTTAGTGGTTGCTGTGTGTTCGTAAAAAGGCTTTTATCTGTTAGTATTTTCGTTTTGAACCAGGGTGCTGTACTTGGGCATGTGAAGGTAACTAACTCCGGTACAGTTAGGTCGATTTTTTGTAAGGCGTGCTTTCCTCTTGATATGGCTGTGTTGGCTTCTTTGATTATGCGAGATGCTGTTCCCCAGAGCTCTCCGCTGTCCTCTGTTTCGTCACTGGATGGGTTACTATCGTCGCTCAGATTTCTATCGTTGTCGTTGGGTTCGTCAGTCCTGCTGTTATGTATAGCGATTCTACGTGCCGCAAAGATGGCGGTTCTTTGCTCAAGTAGGGTTTGTATATTCGGGATTCCACTCTCTGCGTGTAAACTGTCAATTGGGCTTGTGTGGAATGCTCCTATGATTGTTCTTAATCCAGCGTTGTGAATCGTTTCTAGTCTTCTCAACGATACTTCACTCATACCGGAGATTACAGGTGCGGCGTATAGTAACTTTTCGAGGACAGTGGCTCGATAAAGTTTAAGCAACGTGTGTCTATCTCCTCCCCAGTTTCTGGTTGCCACACTTCGTAAGAATTGGATTCTCTGTTGACAGTTGGCTCTAATTTCTTCTGCGTGTTTCCGGAATTGAAGACACTGGTCGAAAATAACTCCTAGGCATCTGTAGCTATTCTCTCGGGATATTGGTGTGCCGTTGAGTTGTAGGGAGTTCGGAATTCCCGGTTTGCGAGAGCGCGTGTTTTTGAAGATAACCGTGGCACTTTTTGCTTCCGATATTTTGAATCCAGATTCAGCTTCCCATTTTTCAGTCATGTTCAGAGCATTTTGCAGCCGGGATTCGACCGTCTTGGCGTTCTCTCCGCTAGCGATTAGGACGATGTCGTCTGCATATAGCAAGCATAGCACGTCTGGAGGTAGGTATTGCTTGATTGTATCGATAGCTATAAGGAACATTGTTACGCTTAGTACCGATCCTTGGCAAAGTCCGGTTTCCATAAGTTTTTCATTTGATAGTGTACCATTTGCAAGCACCTTAAACGTTCTGGAACGTAGCATGCTTGCTAGGAATCGTGTCATTTCTCCTCCAATATTCCATTCGCTCAATTTCTTCAGGATTAGTCTTCTCCAGGTAGTGTCAAAGGCTTTGTTAACATCTAGGAATACCGCTTGTGCATAGTGATTTTTCGACATCGCGTTCCTAATATGCTCCTCCATCATTGCTAGATGGTCGGTAGTGGTTCTACCTTTCCTGAATGCATATTGGTGCTCACTTAGCAGTTTTTTGTTTTCCAGTAGGTGCATTAGTCTGTTGTTTATCATTCGCTCGAATACTTTGCATAGGCAACTGTTGAGATATATTGGTCGGTAGTTGCGAGGGTCGGTGCGGCTCCCCTTCCCCTTGAAGATGGGGACTACTGTTGATTTGGTCCACTCTGTGGGAAAAATCGATCCTGACCATAGTCTGTTGTATGCTTCTAGCAGGCGTCGTTTACAATCCAAAGGTAGATTGCAGATCATCGCATAGTGAATGTCGTCGGGGCCTGGGGACGATCCACGTAATCCTTCGAGTGCTTCTTCCAATTCTTCTAGTTTGTATGGTTGGTTGTATTCAGCATTTGGTTGATCTGGTATGTTGAGACTGGTTGCTTCGATTAGCTCTTTGCGTTTCAGAAATTCTGCTTTATATGAGCTGTTGCTCGATGTTTCTTGGAAGGAGTTTCCCAAGAGTTCTGCTATTTGAGAATCTTCAGTTGCAGTACGTCCGTTCAAAGTTATTGCGTGAATGCGTGCACTTTTCCTTTTTCCCTGTAGTTGGCGATATTTGTTCCACAGGTCTTTTATGGGTGTTTGAGCCCTAAAACTGTTTGCCATTTCTTCCCAGCACTTCTTTTTCGCGTTTGTTACAGCCTCCCTAGCTGATGCTCTGGCGCAACGATATTCTTCGCGTAGTTTTTCCTTTTCCACCTTCCCTGCATTCGACATTTTAAGCTTCTTCAATGCTTTTTTTCTCGCCTTTATTTTGTATGCTATTTCTTCGTTCCACCAGTGAACGCACTTTTTTCCTGTGTAGCCTTTAGTTTTTCCAATGGATGCTTGGGCGGATTTCAATATTTGTTTAGTGATTTCGTTTATTTGTTCTACAGCATCATCTCTTGTGTCGAATTTTATTATTGATTGGTACAATTCCCAGTTGGCACTTTCGATTTTCCATTTGGGGAGGCATTTTTGTTTTGTGATCTCTCCAGGTAGTGTAATGATCGTTGGTATATGGTCACTTCCATGGGAGTCGTCGTATGTTGTCCAGTCCAGTGATCCAGCAAGATCAGTTGAGCAGTAGGCTACATCGATGCAAGATAGGGTGCCGGTAGCGTGATTTACGTGGGTGGGTTCTCCGGTGTTTAGTACAGTTAGTTCGCACTCTTCCACAAAGTCCATCATGATGTGTCCACGGGCGCTGATGCTGGTCGAGCCCCATAGCGGGTGGTGGGCGTTGACGTCACCGACTAGTAGGAGAGGTTTTTCGATTTGCTTAGTTAGATCTGCTAGCTCTTCGCTGGAGATTTCTTCACCGGGTGGGAGGTACAGATTCATCACGCTTGCGTTGAACGGTGCACCAACTTTTGTGACAAGGACTTCGATGCTCGTGTCAACTTCAATTTGTTCGTAGTCGATTCCTACTTTGACTGCTGTGAGGACGCCACCGGCTGCTCGTCTTCCACTTCTCCGGTTCCGCTGGACTATATTGTACCCGTTTATTTTGGGGATGTTACGCGGGGAACACATAGTTTCTTGGAGGCAGATAATCGCAGGATCCTTTTGTTTGATGATAATGTCTAGTTCAGCTTTGCTCGTTTTAAATCCTTGGATGTTCCAAGAAATAATTGATGGTTGTTCGGTGGATTTTTTTAGCTTTTCGTTGTTATTGCTGGCAGGACGTCCGTGGAACTGTCGGAACACAGGTAGGGTTGTAACGTCCTCGTCCCCGTCCACTGGATCGTTCTCTCCTTCTGGAAGGAGCGGGGAGGCTACTTTTTCTTCGCTCTGCCCCAACCAATCTGAATTGTACGTCATATTAAGCGCTCTCGGAGGTGTTAGTTGTATATGTAAATTTTGCAGTTCACGTGCAGAGTTTGGGTTTCTGGTACTGGTTTCGTGTTCTTCATCGTATAGGCCGTCTCGTGTAACATTGAGTTTACTATCCCTTTCAGTGTTTTCGTGGTCGACCTCTTCCCGGCCTCTTTGGGAAAGAGCCTTGCGCTTTCTGCATGTTGTTTGTTCCGGTCGGTTTCTCGTCGGCGCTTCCTCGAGGGTCTGTTTCGCTGTCGGTTCCGTCTATTTTTCGTTTCGTTGCTATTGGAGTTGACCTTTCACGGGCTTTGCCTTTTTCTTCCGTTTCCGTGTATTCACTTCCTTCCGACATCATCTGGTCTTGTTCGTCTTCAGAAATTTCGAGGTATTCGGCGTTTTTGCATTTTTTCAACATTTCTAACTCTGCTTTTATTTTATTGAAGTCGGCCAACAGGGCTCGCATCTGTTTGAGCTCTTCTCGAAGGTTCTTGATTTCATTGTCCTTTTTGATATCCTCTTCAGTGTTTTTCAGTTTCCGTATTTCTTCTTTCAGTAGCTGGATCTCGTCGTCCTTTCTCATGTTCTCTAATCTATTCTGAGCACCGCAAATTGCTGCATATGAGTGTTCTCCGTACTGCTTGGAGTACTCTTTCCTAGCTTCGCTGAAAGATATTCCCTTTTCGATTTTGATTTTTATTAATTTTTCTTCCTTTATGTATTGTGGGCACTTTCGGCTGGTGGGAGAATGGCCACCTTTACAATTTTTACAGTATGGGGCGTCTTTGCAAGCATCCATTTCAAGTTTGTGGTCTCCTGAGCAGTTTTGGCAGACTGCGTTGTTAGGACATTTGGCTTTCGTGTGACCGTAACTGCAACAGTTAAAACAGATCATTGGATTTGGAATGAACTCTCTTGTTTCTACTCGAAGCGGACCGATGTTTATATGTTTAGGGAATGTAGTACCGTGAAACGTAAGAACCAAGGTTGGTGTGTTTACACGGTCGTTTTCCTTCCTTCTCGTGATTCTTCTAACATCTAATACTCCAAGGTGCTCCAGTTCTTGTTTTATTACTTCGGTGGGCACGTCGATAGCGTCCCGACAGCTTAGCACGCAGCGGGTTTTGTTTAAAGTTGGGTGAGATTCAACTATTACGTCTGTTCCATCAATCAGTTTATTCATAAGGATCAGTTTTTTAGCTTGCTCGTCACTTCTTGTTTTCAGGACGTATTTAGTTCCTCGCTCTTCGGTGTAAGCTGATTCAATTTTTCCTCCGCAAGTTGTTTCAATGGATTTTCCAATGGTGAATGGGTTCTTCGGGAGAGGTTTTTCCCCAGCAGCACGTAGCTGTAATATGATTCGCTGGCCATGTATCCCGTAACGGTCCATCCACTCGGGGATCGTTCTTTCATTCTCGTTTGTTTGGCTGTTTCCGGGTGGATTATCCGGCGGTACGTTCCTCTCAAAGGAGGTGCTTGCTGACTCCATTTTGCCAGCAAGCCCTAACGGGTTACTCGTTAAGTTATTCGCTCAGTACTGCAGCTTACGTTTGCCGAGTATTTAAAGTGTGCGGTTCGTGTGCGTTCTTGCCTAGGCAAGTAACGTCTACCCTTTCACCTTGTTCTTTATTGATCCACCCAAGGGTTAAAGGTACAAGTGGTCAAATGCGCGGCTCCGCCGGGGCGGATGACGACTACGCTTTTTCCTGCTACTATTTCGACCAAGCGTTAGAAGGTCCAGTCAAAATAGGAACGTTTTAACCTATTCTGTGAAGCCTGCCCAATACGTTCAAAGGTGCTGACAGGTTCAATTTGTTTTTTATATATTACTACTCCACCGATAGTAATTCTATGACGCCTCTTGGTACTTTATTCGCGTAGAACTCGCGTGCCTATTGTAGCTAGCAGTTTTAAATCAGTCACCTCCAACAAGCGAAAGCAGGTGGCTCTCTATGCGACAGAGAGATCAGTTTTGTCGGAGCTCTCAGTTGCGACTAGCGGGCGCCAGAGCTCGGTGCATGCAACGTTGCATGCAAGCCTGCAAGGCTAATCGGCTTGCTGTCTCTGTTGCGGCTGCGTTCTTGTTCGTTTCGACTGTTTCGACTAGCTGTCTTGTTTACTTCAGCTGAGTGAAAGTAAAACCAAGATGTTGGTTTCTCCTTTCTACGGAGTGAACGATGCTCGCTCCAACGTCACTTAGCACTCGGTACTTTAGACTGCCGCGGTTACTAACACTTTTCTTCAGAAAGTCCTATATGCACTCGAATTTTGATAACAAAAACCTTTGTGAAACTTCAGTGAGTTTTACTGTGGCACAGATATAAACAGACTGCTGTAATATTATTAATATTTTTCAAAAACACGAAAAAATACCATTCTCATATTTTCACATAGCTTTCTCAAAGGTTGGGGAAAGAAATCTGCGTGCTCAGAATTTTTGGCTAGACCTGCACGAAGGCGCAATATTAATATTAGCATTTTTCAAGAACACGCAAATATACCATTTTCATATTTTCACATAGCCTTCTGAAAGGTTGGAAGAAGAAATCTGCGTACTCAGAATTTCCGGCTAGACCCGCACGATGGCGCAATATTAATATTAGCATTTTTCAAAAACACGAAAAAATACCATTTCCATATTTTCACATAGCCTTCTCAAAGGTTGGGGAAAGAAATTTGCGTACTAAGAATTTTCGGCTAGACCTGCACGATGGCGCAATATTAATATTAGCATTTTTCAAAAACACGAAAAAATACCATTCTCATATTTTCACATAGCCTTCTGAAAGGTTGGAAGAAGAAATCTGCGTACTCAGAATTTCCGGCTAGACCCGCACGATGGCGCAATATTAATATTAGCATTTTTCAAAAACACGAAAAAATACCATTTCCATATTTTCACATAGCCTTCTCAAAGGTTGGGGAAAGAAATTTGCGTACTAAGAATTTTCGGCTAGACCTGCACGATGGCGCAATATTAATATTAGCATTTTTCAAAAACACGAAAAAATACCATTCTCATATTTTCACATAGCCTTCTCAAAGGTTGGGGAAAGAAATCTGCGTACTCAGAATTTTCGGCTAGACCTGCACGAAGGCGCAATATTAATATTAGCATTTTTTCAAAAACACGCAAATATACCATTTTCTTATTTTCACATAGCCTTCTCAAAGGTTGGGGAAAGAAATCTGCGTACTCAGAATTTTCGGCTAGACCTGCACGATGGCGCAATATTAATATTAGCATTTTTCAAAAACACGACACAATACCAATCTCATATTTTCACATAGCCTTCTCAAAGGTTGGGGAAAGAAATCTGCGTACTCAGAATTTTCGGCTAGACCTGCACGAAGGCGCAATATTGAAATTAGCATTTTTCAAAAACACGAAAAAATACCATTCTCTTATTTTTACATAGCCTTCTGAAAGGTTGGGGAAAGAAATCTGCGTACTCAGAATTTTCGGCTAGACCTGCACGAAGGCGCAATATTAATATTAGCATTTTTCAAAAACACGCAAATATACCATTTTCATATTTTCACATAGCCTTCTGAAAGGTTGAAAGAAGAAATCTGCGTACTCAGATTTTTCGGCTAGACCTGCACGAAGGCGCAATATTAATATTAGCATTTTTCAAAAACACGCAAATATACCATTTTCTTATTTTCACATAGCCTTCTCAAAGGTTGGGGAAAGAAATCTGCGTACTCAGAATTTTCGGCTAGACCTGCACGATGGCGCAATATTAATATTAGCATTTTTCAAAAATACCTTTTTCATATTTTCACATAGCTTTCTCAAAGGTTGGAAAAAGAAATCTGCGTACTCAGAATTTTCGGCTAGACCTGCACGAAGGCGCAATATTAATATTAGCATTTTTCAAAAACACGCAAATATACCATTTTCTTATTTTCACATAGCCTTCTCAAAGGTTGGGGAAAGAAATCTGCGTACTCAGAATTTTCGGCTAGACCTGCACGATGGCGCAATATTAATATTAGCATTTTTCAAAAACACGACACAATACCAATTTCATATTTTCACATAGCCTTCTCAAAGGTTGGGGAAAGAAATCTGCGTACTCAGAATTTTCGGCTAGACCTGCACGAAGGCGCAATATTGAAATTAGCATTTTTCAAAAACACGAAAAAATACCATTCTCTTATTTTTACATAGCCTTCTGAAAGGTTGGGGAAAGAAATCTGCGTACTCAGAATTTTCGGCTAGACCTGCACGAAGGCGCAATATTAATATTAGCATTTTTCAAAAACACGCAAATATACCATTTTCATATTTTCACATAGCCTTCTGAAAGGTTGAAAGAAGAAATCTGCGTACTCAGATTTTTCGGCTAGACCTGCACGAAGGCGCAATATTAATATTAGCATTTTTCAAAAACACGCAAATATACCATTTTCATATTTTCACATAGCCTTCTGAAAGGTTGGAAGAAGAAATCTGCGTACTCAGAATTTTCGGCTAAACCTGCACGATGGCGCAATATTAATATTAGCATCTTCCAAAAACACGATAAAATACCATTCTCAAATTTTCACATAGCCTTCTCAAAGGTTGGGGAAAGAAATCTGCGAACTCAGAATTTTTGGCTAGACCTGCACGATGGCGCAATATTAATATAAGTATTTTTCAAAAACACGCAGAAATTCCATTTTCATATTTTCACATAGCCTTCTCAAAGGTTGGGGAAAGAAATCTGTGTTCTCAGAATTTTCGGCTAGTCCTGCACGATAGCGCAATAATAATATTAGCATTTTTCAAAAACACGAAAAAATACCATTTTCATATTTTCACATAGCCTTCTGAAAGGTTGGAAGAAGAAATCTGCGTACTCAGAATTTTCGGCTAGACCTGCCCGATAGCGCAATATTAATATTAGCATTTTTCAAAAAACACGAAAAAATACCATTCTCATATTTTCACATAGCCTTCTCAAAGGTTGGGGAAAGAAATCTGCGTACCCAGAATTTTCGGCTAGACCTGCACGATGGCGCAATATTAATATTAGTATTTTGCAAGAACACGCAAAAAATACCATTTTCATATTTTCACATAGCCTTCTCAATGGTTGGGGAAAGAAATCTGCGTACTCAGAATTTTCGGCTAGACCTGCACAATGGCGCGATATTAATATTAGCATTTTTCACAAACACGAAAAAATACCATTCTCATATTTTCACATAGCCTTCTCAGAGGTTGGGGAAAGAAATCTGCGTACTCAGAATTTTCGGCTAGACCTGCACAATGGCGCAGGTCTCATATTTTCACATAGCTTTCTCAAAGGTTGGGGAAAGAAATCTGCGTACTCAGAATTTTCGGCTAAACCTACACGATGTCGCAATATTAATATTAGCATTTTTCAAAAACACGAAAAAATACCATTCTCATATTTTCACATAGCTTTCTCAAAGGTTGGGGAAAGAAATCTGCGTACCCAGAATTTTCGGCTAGACCTGCACGATGGCGCAATATTAATATTAGTATTTTTCAAGAACACGCAAAAAATACCATTTTCATATTTTCACATAGCCTTCGCAATGGTTGGGGAAAGAAATCTGCGTACTCAGAATTTTCGGCTAGACCTGCACAATGGCGCGATATTAATATTAGCATTTTTCAAAAACACGAAAAAATACCATTCTCATATTTTCACATAGCCTTCTCAAAGGTTGGGGAAAGAAATCTGCGTACTCAGAATTTTCGGCTAGACCTGCACAATGGCGCAGGTCTCATATTTTCACATAGCTTTCTCAAAGGTTGGGGAAAGAAATCTGCGTACTCAGAATTTTCGGCTAGACCTGCACGATGGCGCAATATTAATATTAGCATTTTTCAAAAATACGAAAAAATACCTTTCTCATATTTTCACAAAGCTTTCTGAAAGGTTGGAAAAAGAAATCTGCGTACTCAGAATTTTCGGCTAGACCTGCACGATTGCACAATATTAATATTAGTATTTTTCAAGAACACGCAAAAAATACCATTTTCATATTTTCACATAGCCTTCTCAATGGTTGGGGAAAGAAATCTGCGTACTCAGAATTTTCGGCTAGACCTGCACAATGGCGCGATATTAATATTAGCATTTTTCAAAAACACGAAAAAATACCATTCTCATATTTTCACATAGCCTTCTCAAAGGTTGGGGAAAGAAATCTGCGTACTCAGAATTTTCGGCTAGACCTGCACGATGGCGCAATATTAATACTAGCATTTTTCAAAAACACGAAAAAATACCTTTCTCATATTTTCACATAGCTTTCTGAAAGGTTGGAAAAAGAAATCTGCGTACTCAGAATTTTCGGCTAGACCTGCACGATTGCACAATATTAATATTAGAATTTTTCAAAAACACGAAAAAATACCATTCTCATATTTTCACATAGCTTTCTCAAAGGTTGGGGAAAGAAATCTGCGTACTCAGAATTTTCGGCTAGACCTGCACGAGGGCGCAATATTGAAATTAGCATTTTTCAAAAACACGAAAAAATACCATTCTCATATTTTCACATAGCCTTCTGAAAGGTTGGGGAAAGAAATCTGCGTACTCAGAATTTTCGGCTAGACCTGCACGATGGCGCAATATTGAAATTAGCATTTTTCAAAAACACGAAAAAATACCATTCTCTTATTTTCACATAGCCTTCCCAAAGGTTGGGGAAAGAAATCTGCGTACTCAAAATTTTCGGCTAGACCTGCACGATGGCGCAACATTAATATTAGCATTTTTCAAAAATACGAAAAAATACCTTTCTCATATTTTCACATAGCTTTCTGAAAGGTTGGAAAAAGAAATCTGCGTACTCAGAATTTTCGGCTAGACCTGCACGATTGCACAATATTAATATTAGTATTTTTCAAGAACACGCAAAAAATACCATTTTCATATTTTCACATAGCCTTCTCAATGGTTGGGGAAAGAAATCTGCGTACTCAGAATTTTCGGCTAGACCTGCACAATGGCGCGATATTAATATTAGCATTTTTCAAAAACACGAAAAAATACCATTCTCATATTTTCACATAGCCTTCTCAAAGGTTGGGGAAAGAAATCTGCGTACTCAGAATTTTCGGCTAGACCTGCACGATGGCGCAATATTAATACTAGCATTTTTCAAAAACACGAAAAAATACCTTTCTCATATTTTCACATAGCTTTCTGAAAGGTTGGAAAAAGAAATCTGCGTACTCAGAATTTTCGGCTAGACCTGCACGATTGCACAATATTAATATTAGAATTTTTCAAAAACACGAAAAAATACCATTCTCATATTTTCACATAGCTTTCTCAAAGGTTGGGGAAAGAAATCTGCGTACTCAGAATTTTCGGCTAGACCTGCACGAGGGCGCAATATTGAAATTAGCATTTTTCAAAAACACGAAAAAATACCATTCTCTTATTTTCACATAGCCTTCTCAAAGGTTGGGGAAAGAAATCTGCGTACTCAGAATTTTCGGCTAGACCTGCACGATGGCGCAATATTAATATTAGCATTTTTCAAAAATACGAAAAAATACCTTTCTCATATTTTCACATAGCTTTCTGAAAGGTTGGAAAAAGAAATCTGCGTACTCAGAATTTTCGGCTAGACCTGCACGATTGCACAATATTAATATTAGTATTTTTCAAGAACACGCAAAAAATACCATTTTCATATTTTCACATAGCCTTCTCAATGGTTGGGGAAAGAAATCTGCGTACTCAGAATTTTCGGCTAGACCTGCACGATGGCACAATATTAATATTAGTATTTTTCAAGAACACGCAAAAATACCATTTTCATATTTTCACATAGCTTTCTCAAAGGTTGGGGAAAGAAATCTGCGTACTCAGAATTTTCGGCTAGACCTGCACAATGGCGCAATATTAATATTAGCATTTTTCAAAAACACGAAATAATACCATTCTCATATTTTCACATAGCTTTCTGAAAGGTTGGAAAAAGAAATCTGCGTACTCAGAATTTTCGGCTAGACCTGCACGATGGCGCAATATTAATATTAGCATTTTTCAAAAACACGACACAATACCATTCTCATATTTTCACATAGCCTTCTGAAAGGTTGGAAGAAGAAATCTGCGTACTCAGAATTTTCGGCTAGACCTGCACGATTGCGCAATATTAATATTAGTATTTTTCAAGAACACGCAAAAATACCATTTTCATATTTTCACATAGCTTTCTCAAAGGTTGGGGAAAGAAATCTGCGTACCCAGAATTTTCGGCTAGACCTGCACGATGGCACAATATTAATATTAGTATTTTTCAAGAACACGCAAAAATACCATTTTCATATTTTCACATAGCTTTCTCAAAGGTTGGGGAAAGAAATCTGCGTACTCAGAATTTTCGGCTAGACCTGCACAATGGCGCAATATTAATATTAGCATTTTTCAAAAACACGAAATAATACCATTCTCATATTTTCACATAGCTTTCTGAAAGGTTGGAAAAAGAAATCTGCGTACTCAGAATTTTCGGCTAGACCTGCACGATGGCGCAATATTAATATTAGCATTTTTCAAAAACACGACACAATACCATTCTCATATTTTCACATAGCCTTCTGAAAGGTTGGAAGAAGAAATCTGCGTACTCAGAATTTTCGGCTAGACCTGCACGATTGCGCAATATTAATATTAGTGTTTTTCAAGAACACGCAAAAATACCATTTTCATATTTTCACATAGCTTTCTCAAAGGTTGGGGAAAGAAATCTGCGTACCCAGAATTTTCGGCTAGACCTGCACGATGGCGCAATATTAATATTAGCATTTTTCAAAAACACGAAAAAATACCTTTCTCATATTTTCACATAGCTTTCTGAAAGGTTGGAAAAAGAAATCTGCGTACTCAGAATTTTCGGCTAGACCTGCACGATGGCGCAATATTAATATTAGCATTTTTCAAAAACACGACACAATACCATTCTCATATTTTCACATAGCCTTCTGAAAGGTTGGAAGAAGAAATCTGCGTACTCAGAATTTTCGGCTAGACCTGCACGATTGCGCAATATTAATATTAGTATTTTTCAAGAACACGCAAAAATACCATTTTCATATTTTCACATAGCTTTCTCAAAGGTTTGGGAAAGAAATCTGCGTACCCAGAATTTTCGGCTAGACCTGCACGATGGCGCAATATTAAAAGTAACATTTTTCAAAAACACGAAAAAATACCTTTCTCATATTTTCACATAGCTTTCTGAAAGGTTGGAAAAAGAAATCTGCGTACTCAGAATTTTCGGCTAGACCTGCACGATGGCGCAATATTAATATTAGCATTTTTCAAAAACACGACACAATACCATTCTCATATTTTCACATAGCCTTCTCAAAGGTTGGAAGAAGAAATCTGCGTACTCAGAATTTTCGGCTAGACCTGCACGATGGCGCAATATTAAAATTAGCATTTTTCAGAAACACGAAAAAATACCATTCTCATATTTTCACATAGCCTTCTCAAAGGTTTGGGAAAGAAATCTGCGTACTCAGAATTTTCGGCTAGACCTGCACGATGGCGCAATATTAATATTAGCATTTTTCAAAAACACGACACAATACCATTCTCATATTTTCACATAGCCTTCTTAAAGGTTGGGGAAAGAAATCTGCGTACTCAGAATTTTCGGCTAGACCTGCACGATGGCGCAATATTAATATTAGTATTTTTCAAGAACACGCAAAAATACCATTTTCATATTTTCACATAGCTTTCTCAAAGGTTGGGAAAAGAAATCTGCGTACTCAGAATTTTCGGCTAGACCTGCACAATGGCGCAATATTAATATTAGCATTTTTCAAAAACACGAAAAAATACCATTCTCATATTTTCACATAGCCTTCTCAAAGGTTGGGGAAAGAAATCTGCGTACTCAGAATTTTCGGCTAGACCTGCACGATGGCGCAATATTAATACTAGCATTTTCCAAAAACACGAAAAAATACCTTTCTCATATTTTCACATAGCTTTCTGAAAGGTTGGAAAAAGAAATCTGCGTACTCAGAATTTTCGGCTAGACCTGCACGATTGCACAATATTAATATTAGTATTTTTCAAAAACACGAAAAAATACCATTCTCATATTTTCACATAGCTTTCTCAAAGGTTGGGGAAAGAAATCTGCGTACTCAGAATTTTCGGCTAGACCTGCACGAGGGCGCAATATTGAAATTAGCATTTTTCAAAAACACGAAAAAAAACCATTCTCTTATTTTCACATAGCCTTCTCAAAGGTTGGGGAAAGAAATCTGCGTACTCAGAATTTTCGGCTAGACCTGCACGATGGCGCAATATTAATATTAGCATTTTTCAAAAACACGACACAATACCATTCTCATATTTTCACATAGCCTTCTCAAAGGTTGGAAGAAGAAATCTGCGTACTCAGAATTTTCGGCTAGACCTGCACGATGGCGCAATATTAAAATTAGCATTTTTCAGAAACACGAAAAAATACCATTCTCATATTTTCACATAGCCTTCTCAAAGGTTTGGGAAAGAAATCTGCGTACTCTGAATTTTCGGCTAGACCTGCACGATGGCGCAATATTAAAATTAGCATTTTTCAAAAACACGCAAATATACCATTCTCATATTTTCACATAGCCTTTTTAAAGGTTGGGGAAAGAAATCTGCGTACTCAGAATTTTCGGCTAGACCTGCACGATGGCGCAATATTAATATTAGTATTTTTCAAGAACACGCAAATATACCATTTTCATATTTTCACATAGCTTTCTCAAAGGTTGGGGAAAGAAATCTGCGTACCCAGAATTTTCGGCTAGACCTGCACGATGGCGCAATATTAATATTAGTATTTTTCAAGAACACGCAAAAAATACCATTTTCATATTTTCACATAGCCTTCTCAATGGTTGGGAAAAGAAATCTGCGTACTCAGAATTTTCGGCTAGACCTGCACAATGGCGCAATATTAATATTAGCATTTTTCAAAAACACGAAAAAATACCATTCTCATATTTTCACATAGCCTTCTCAAAGGTTGGGGAAAGAAATCTGCGTACTCAGAATTTTCGGCTAGACCTGCACGATGGCGCAATATTAATACTAGCATTTTTCAAAAACACGAAAAAATACCTTTCTCATATTTTCACATAGCTTTCTGAAAGGTTGGAAAAAGAAATCTGCGTACTCAGAATTTTCGGCTAGACCTGCACGATTGCACAATATTAATATTAGTATTTTTCAAAAACACGAAAAAATACCATTCTCATATTTTCACATAGCTTTCTCAAAGGTTGGGGAAAGAAATCTGCGTACTCAGAATTTTCGGCTAGACCTGCACGAGGGCGCAATATTGAAATTAGCATTTTTCAAAAACACGAAAAAATACCATTTTCTTATTTTCACATAGCCTTCTCAAAGGTTGGGGAAAGAAATCTGCGTACTCAGAATTTTCGGCTAGACCTGCACGATGGCGCAATATTAATATTAGCATTTTTCAAAAACACGAAAAAATACCTTTCTCATATTTTCACATAGCTTTCTGAAAGTTTGGAAAAAGAAATCTGCGTACTCAGAATTTTCGGCTAGACCTGCACGATTGCGCAATATTAATATTAGTATTTTTCAAGAACACGCAAAAATACTATTTTCATATTTTCACATAGCTATCTCAAAGGTTGGGGAAAGAAATCTGCGTACCCAGAATTTTCGGCTAGACCTGCACGATGGCGCAATATTAATATTAGTATTTTTCAAGAACACGCAAAAATACCATTTTCATATTTTCACATAGCCTTCTCAATTGTTGGGGAAAGAAATCTGCGTACTCAGAATTTTCGGCTAGACCTGCACAATGGCGCAATATTAATATTAGCATTTTTCAAAAACACGAAATAATCCCATTCTCATATTTTCACATAGCCTTCTCAAAGGTTGGGGAAAGAAATCTGCGTACTCAGAATTTTCGGCTAGACCTGCACGATGGCGCAATATTAATATTAGCATTTTTCAAAAACACGAAAAAATACCTTTCTCATATTTTCACATAGCTTTCTGAAAGGTTGAAAAAAAAAATAAAGCGTACTCAGAATTTTCGGCTAGACCTGCACGATTGCGCAATATTAATATTAGTATTTTTCAAAAACACGAAAAAATACCATTCTCATATTTTCACATAGCCTTCTCAAAGGTTGGGGAAAGAAATCTGCGTACTCAGAATTTTCGGCTAGACCTGCACGAAGGCGCAATATTAATATTAGTATTTTTCAAAAACACGCAAATATACCATTTTCATATTTTCACATAGCCTTCTGAAAGGTTGGAAGAAGAAATCTGCGTACTCAGAATTTCCGGCTAGACCTGCACGATGGCGCAATATTAATATTAGCATTTTTCAAAAACACGAAAAAATACCATTTCCATATTTTCAAATAGCCTTCCCAAAGGTTGGGGAAAGAAATTTGCGTACTCAGAATTTTCGGCTAGACCTGCACGAAGGCGCAATATTGAAATTAGCATTTTTCAAAAACACGAAAAAATACCATTCTCATATTTTTACATATCCTTCTGAAAGGTTGGGGAAAGAAATCTGCGTACTCAGAATTTTCGGCTAGACCTGCACGATGGCGCAATATTAAAATTAGCATTTTTCAGAAACACGAAAAAATACCATTCTCATATTTTCACATAGCCTTCTCAAAGGTTTGGGAAAGAAATCTGCGTACTCAGAATTTTCGGCTAGACCTGCACGATGGCGCAATATTAATATTAGCATTTTTCAAAAACACGAAATAATCCCATTCTCATATTTTCACATAGCCTTCTCAAAGGTTGGGGAAAGAAATTTGCGTACTCAGAATTTTCGGCTAGACCTGCACGAAGGCGCAATATTGAAATTAGCATTTTTCAAAAACACGAAAAAATACCATTCTCATATTTTTACATATCCTTCTGAAAGGTTGGGGAAAGAAATCTGCGTACTCAGAATTTTCGGCTAGACCTGCACGATGGCGCAATATTAAAATTAGCATTTTTCAGAAACACGAAAAAATACCATTCTCATATTTTCACATAGCCTTCTTAAAGGTTGGGGAAAGAAATCTGCGTACTCAGAATTTTCGGCTAGACCTGCACGATGGCGCAATATTAATATTAGTATTTTTCAAGAACACGCAAAAATACCATTTTCATATTTTCACATAGCTTTCTCAAAGGTTGGGAAAAGAAATCTGCGTACTCAGAATTTTCGGCTAGACCTGCACAATGGCGCAATATTAATATTAGCATTTTTCAAAAACACGAAAAAATACCATTCTCATATTTTCACATAGCCTTCTCAAAGGTTGGGGAAAGAAATCTGCGTACTCAGAATTTTCGGCTAGACCTGCACGATGGCGCAATATTAATACTAGCATTTTTCAAAAACACGAAAAAATACCTTTCTCATATTTTCACATAGCTTTCTGAAAGGTTGGAAAAAGAAATCTGCGTACTCAGAATTTTCGGCTAGACCTGCACGATTGCACAATATTAATATTAGTATTTTTCAAAAACACGAAAAAATACCATTCTCATATTTTCACATAGCTTTCTCAAAGGTTGGGGAAAGAAATCTGCGTACTCAGAATTTTCGGCTAGACCTGCACGAGGGCGCAATATTGAAATTAGCATTTTTCAAAAACACGAAAAAAAACCATTCTCTTATTTTCACATAGCCTTCTCAAAGGTTGGGGAAAGAAATCTGCGTACTCAGAATTTTCGGCTAGACCTGCACGATGGCGCAATATTAATATTAGCATTTTTCAAAAACACGACACAATACCATTCTCATATTTTCACATAGCCTTCTCAAAGGTTGGAAGAAGAAATCTGCGTACTCAGAATTTTCGGCTAGACCTGCACGATGGCGCAATATTAAAATTAGCATTTTTCAGAAACACGAAAAAATACCATTCTCATATTTTCACATAGCCTTCTCAAAGGTTTGGGAAAGAAATCTGCGTACTCTGAATTTTCGGCTAGACCTGCACGATGGCGCAATATTAAAATTAGCATTTTTCAAAAACACGCAAATATACCATTCTCATATTTTCACATAGCCTTCTTAAAGGTTGGGGAAAGAAATCTGCGTACTCAGAATTTTCGGCTAGACCTGCACGATGGCGCAATATTAATATTAGTATTTTTCAAGAACACGCAAATATACCATTTTCATATTTTCACATAGCTTTCTCAAAGGTTGGGGAAAGAAATCTGCGTACCCAGAATTTTCGGCTAGACCTGCACGATGGCGCAATATTAAAATTAGCATTTTTCAAAAACACGAAAAAATACCATTCTCATATTTTCACATAGCCTTCTCAAAGGTTTGAGAAAGAAATCTGCGTACTCAGAATTTTCGGCTAGACCTGCACGATGGCGCAATATTAAAATTAGCATTTTTCAAAAACACGAAAAAATACCATTCTCATATTTTCACATAGCCTTCACAAAGGTTGGGGAAAGAAATCTGCGTACTCAGAATTTTCGGCTAGACCTGCACGATGGCGCAATATTAAAATTAGCATTTTTCAAAAACACGAAAAAATACCATTCTCATATTTTCACATAGCCTTCTCAAAGGTTTGGGAAAGAAATCTGCGTACTCAGAATTTTCGGCTAGACCTGCACGATGGCGCAATATTAATATTAGCATTTTTCAAAAACACGACACAATAACATTCTCATATTTTCACATAGCTTTCTTAAAGGTTGGGGAAAGAAATCTGCGTACTCAGAATTTTTGGCTAGACCTGCATGATGGCGCAATATTAATATTAGCATTTTTCAAAAACACGAAAAAATACCATTCTCATATTTTCACATAACCTTCTCAAAGGTTGGGGAAAGAAATCTGCGTACTCAGAATTTTCGGCTAGACCTGCACGATGGCGCAATATTAAAATTAGCATTTTTCAAAAACACGAAAAAATACCATTCTCATATTTTCACATAGCCTTCTCAAAGGTTTGGGAAAGAAATCTGCGTACACAGAATTTTCGGCTAGACCTGCACGATGACACAATATTAATATTAGCATTTTTCAAAAACACGACACAATACCATTCTCATATTTTCACATAGCTTTCTTAAAGGTTGGGGAAAGAAATCTGCGTACTCAGAATTTTCGGCTAGACCTGCCCGATAGCGCAATATTAATATTAGCATTTTTCAAAAACACGAAAAAATACCATTCTCATATTTTCACATAACCTTCTCAAAGGTTGGGGAAAGAAATCTGCGTACTCAGAATTTTCGGCTAGACATGCACGATGGCGCAATATTAAAATTAGCATTTTTCAAAAACACGAAAAAATACCATTCTCATATTTTCACATAGCCTTCTCAAAGGTTTGAGAAAGAAATCTGCGTACTCAGAATTTTCGGCTAGACCTGCACGATGGCGCAATATTAAAATTAGCATTTTTCAAAAACACGAAAAAATACCATTCTCATATTTTCACATAGCCTTCTCAAAGGTTGGGGAAAGAAATCTGCGTACTCAGAATTTTCGGCTAGACCTGCACGATGACGCAATATTAATATTAGTATTTTTCAAGAACACGCAAAAATACCATTTTCATATTTTCACATAGCTTTCTCAAAGGTTGGGGAAAGAAATCTGCGTACACAGAATTTTCGGCTAGACCTGCACGATAGCACAATATTAATATTAGCATTTTGCAAAAACACGACACAATACCATTCTCATATTTTCACATAGCTTTCTTAAAGGTTGGGGAAAGAAATCTGCGTACTCAGAATTTTTGGCTAGACCTGCATGATGGCGCAATATTAATATTAGCATTTTTCAAAAACACGAAAAAATACCATTCTCATATTTTCACATAGCCTTCTCAAAGGTTTGGGAAAGAAATCTGCGTACACAGAATTTTCGGCTAGACCTGCACGATGGCACAATATTAATATTAGCATTTTTCAAAAACACGACACAATACCATTCTCATATTTTCACATAGCTTTCTTAAAGGTTGGGGAAAGAAATCTGCGTACTCAGAATTTTTGGCTAGACCTGCATGATGGCGCAATATTAATATTACAATTTTTCAAAAACACGAAAAAATACCATTCTCATATTTTCACATAGCCCTCGCAAAGGTTGGGGAAAGAAATCTGCGTACTCAGAATTTTTGGCTAGACCTGCACAATGGCGCAATATTAATATTTGTATTTTTCAAAAACACGCAAAAATATCATTTTCATATTTTCACATAGCTTTCTCAAAGGTTGGGGAAAGAAATCTGCGTACTCAGAATTTTCGGCTAGACCTGCCCGATAGCGCAATATTAATATTAGCATTTTTCAAAAACACGAAAAAATACCTTTCTCTTATTTTCACATAGCTTTCTGAAAGGTTGGAAAAAGAAATCTGCGTACTCAGAATTTTCGGCTAGACCTGGACGATGGCGCAATATTAATATTAGTATATTTCAAAAACACGAAAAAATACCATTCTCATATTTTCACATAGCCTTCTCAAAGGTTGGGGAAAGAAATCTGCGTACTCAGAATTTTCGGCTAGACCTGCACGATTGCGCAATATTAATATTATTATTTTTCAAAAACACGAAAAAATACCTTTCTCTTATTTTCACATAGCTTTCTGAAAGGTTGGAAAAAGAAATCTGCGTACTCAGAATTTTCGGCTAGACCTGGACGATGGCGCAATATTAATATTAGTATATTTCAAAAACACGAAAAAATACCATTCTCATATTTTCACATAGCCTTCTCAAAGGTTGGGGAAAGAAATCTGCGTACTCAGAAATTTCGGCTAGACCTGCACGAAGGCGCAATATTAAAATTACCATTTTTCAAAAACACGAAAAAATACCTTTCTCATATTTTGACATAGCTTTCTGAAAGGTTGGAAAAAGAAATCTGCGTACTCAGAATTTTCGGCTAGACCTGCACGATGGCGCAATATTAATATTAGCATTTTTCAAAAACACGAAAAAATACCATTCTCATATTTTTACATATCCTTCTGAAAGGTTGGGGAAAGAAACCTGCGTACTCAGAAATTTCGGCTAGACCTGCACGAAGGCGCAATATTAAAATTACCATTTTTCAAAAACACGAAAAAATACCTTTCTCATATTTTCACATAGCTTTCTGAAAGGTTGGAAAAAGAAATCTGCGTACTCAGAATTTTCGGCTAGACCTGCACGATTGCGCAATATTAATATTAGTATTTTTCAAAAACACGAAAAAATACCATTCTCATATTTTCACATAGACTTCTCAAAGGTTGGGGAAAGAAATCTGCGTACTCAGAATTTTCGGCTAGACCTGCACGATGGCGCAATATTAATATTAGCATTTTTCAAAAACACGAAAAAATACCATTCTCATATTTTCACATAGCCTTCTCAAAGGTTGGGGAAAGAAATCTGCGTACTCAGAATTTTTGGCTAGACCTGCACGAAGGCGCAATATTGAAATTAGCATTTTTCAAAAACACGAAAAAATACCATTCTCTTATTTTTACATAGCCTTCTGAAAGGTTGGGGAAAGAAATCTGCGTACTCAGAATTTTCGGCTAGACCTGCACGAATGCGCAATATTAATATTAGCATTTTTCAAAAACACGCAAATATACCATTTTCATATTTTTACATAGCCTTCTGAAAGGTTGGAAGAAGAAATCTGCGTAATTAGAATTTCCGGCTAGACCTGCACGATGGCGCAATATTAATATTAGCATTTTTCAAAAACACGAAAAAATACCTTTCTCATATTTTCACATAGCTTTCTGAAAGATTGGAAAAAGAAATCTGCGTACTCCGAATTTTCGGCTAGACCTGCACGAAGGCGCAATATTATTATTAGCATTTTTCAAAAACACGAAAAAATACCTTTCTCATATTTTCACATAGCTTTCTGAAAGGTTGGAAAAAGAAATCTGCGTACTCAGAATTTTCGGCTAGACCTGCACGAATGCGCAATATTAATATTAGCATTTTTCAAAAACACGCAAATATACCATTTTCATATTTTCACATAGCCTTCTCAAAGGTTGGGGAAAGAAATCTGCGTACTCAGAATTTTCGGCTAGACCTGCACGATGGCGCAATATTAATATTAGCATTTTTCAAAAACACGACACAATACCAATCTCATATTTTCACATAGCCTTCTGAAAGGTTGGGGAAAGAAATCTGCATACTCAGAATTTTCGGCTAGACCTGCACGAAGGCGCAATATTATTATTAGCATTTTTCAAAAACACGAAAAAATACCTTTCTCATATTTTCACATAGCTTTCTGAAAGGTTGGAAAAAGAAATCTGCGTACTCCGAATTTTCGGCTAGACCTGCACGAAGGCGCAATATTAATATTAGCATTTTTCAAAAACACGCAAATATACCATTTTCATATTTTCACATAGCCTTCTCAAAGGTTGGGGAAAGAAATCTGCGTACTCAGAATTTTCGGCTAGACCTGCACGATGGCGCAATATTAATATTAGCATTTTTCAAAAACACGACACAATACCAATCTCATATTTTCACATAGCCTTCTGAAAGGTTGGGGAAAGAAATCTGCGTACTCAGAAATTTCGGCTAGACCTGCACGAAGGCGCAATATTAAAATTACCATTTTTCAAAAACACGAAAAAATACCTTTCTCATATTTTCACATAGCTTTCTGAAAGGTTGGAAAAAGAAATCTGTGTACTCAGAATTTTCGGCTAGACCTGCACGATGGCGCAATATTAATATTAGCATTTTTCAAAAACACGAAAAAATATCATTGTCATATTTTCACATAGCCTTCTCAAAGGTTGGGGAAAGAAATCTGCGTACTCCGAATTTTCGGCTAGACCTGCACGATGGCGCAATATTAATATTAGCATTTTTCAAAAACACGAAAAAATACCATTCTCATATTTTTACATATCCTTCTGAAAGGTTGGGGAAAGAAACCTGCGTACTCAGAAATTTCGGCTAGACCTGCACGAAGGCGCAATATTAAAATTACCATTTTTCAAAAACACGAAAAAATACCTCTCTCATATTTTCACATAGCTTTCTGAAAGGTTGGAAAAAGAAATCTGCGTACTCAGAATTTTCGGCTAGACCTGCACGATGGCGCAATATTGAAATTAGCATTTTTCAAAAACACGAAAAAATACCATTCTCTTATTTTTACATAGCCTACTGAAAGGTTGGGGAAAGAAATCTGCGTACTCAGAATTTTCGGCTAGACCTGCACGAATGCGCAATATTAATATTAGCATTTTTCAAAAACACGCAAATATACCATTTTCATATTTTCACATAGCTTTCTGAAAGGTTGGAAAAAGAAATCTGCGTACTCAGAATTTTCGGCTAGACCTGCACGATGGCGCAATATTAATATTAGCATTTTTCAAAAACACGAAAAAATACCATTCTCATATTTTCACATAGCCTTCTGAAAGGTTGGGGAAAGAAATCTGCGTACTCAGAATTTTCGGCTAGACCTGCACGAATGCGCAATATTAATATTAGCATTTTTCAAAAACACTCAAATATACCATTTTCATATTTTTACATAGCCTTCTGAAAGGTTGGAAGAAGAAATCTGCGTAATTAGAATTTCCGGCTAGACCTGCACGATGGCGCAATATTAATATTAGTATTTTTCAAAAACACGAAAAAATACCATTCTCATATTTTCACATAGCTTTCTCAAAGGTTGGGGAAAGAAATCTGCGTACTCAGAATTTTCGGCTAGACCTGCACGAAGGCGCAATATTAATATTAGCATTTTTCAAAAACACGCAAATATACCATTTTCATATTTTCACATATCCTTCTGAAAGGTTGGGGAAAGAAATCTGCGTACTCAGAAATTTCGGCTAGACCTGCACGAAGGCGCAATATTAAAATTTCCATTTTTCATAAACACGAAAAAATACCTTTCTCATATTTTCACATAGCTTTTTGAAAGGTTGGAAAAAGAAACCTGCGTACTCAGAATTTTCGGCTAGACCTGCACGATGGCGCAATATTAATATTAGCATTTTTCAAAAACACGAATAAATACCATTCTCGTATTTTTACATATCCTTCTGAAAGGTTGGGGAAAGAAATCTGCGTACTCAGAAATTTCGGCTAGACCTGCACGAAGGCGCAATATTAAAATTACAATTTTTCAAAAACACGAAAAAATACCTTTCTCATATTTTCACATAGCCTTCTGAAAGGTTGGAAGAAGAAATCTGCGTACTCAGAATTTTCGGCTAGACCTGCACGAAGGCGCAATATTAAAATTACCATTTTTCAAAAACACGAAAAAATACCTTTCTCATATTTTCACATAGCTTTCTGAAAGGTTGGAAAAAGAAATCTGCGTACTCAGAATTTTCGGCTAGACCTGCACGAAGGCGCAATATTGAAATTAGCATTTTTCAAAAACACGAAAAAATACCATTCTCTTATTTTTACATAGCCTTCTGAAAGGTTGGGGAAAGAAATCTGCGTACTCAGAATTTTCGGCTAGACCTGCACGAAGGCGCAATATTAAAATTACCATTTTTCATAAACACGAAAAAATACCTTTCTCATATTGTCACATAGCTTTCTGAAAGGTTGGAAAAAGAAATCTGCGTACTCAGAATTTTCGGCTAGACCTGCACGATGGCGCAATATTAATATTAGTATTTTTCAAAAACACGAAAAAATACCATTCTCATATTTTCACATAGCTTTCTCAAAGGTTGGGGAAAGAAATCTGCGTACTCAGAATTTTCGGCTAGACCTGCACGATGGCGCAATATTAATATTAGCATTTTTATTTTATTTTTTTTTTTTTATTTAGGGACCTTTTTAAACAAAGTCATTTAGGTCCGTTGAAATTTATAAATACAGTTCGCTTGTACTATTTAGTACTCAAATTTGATCATATAGCTTAATATCTTTGAAGTATTTTATCACTGTTTTTGCTCGTTCCTGGTCATCCGCGAGGGCTTCCCGCAGGTTGGGTGACAGTCCTATTTTTTCACGCTGTTCCGTCAGTGCTGCGCAGTCTACGATCACATGTTTAACCGATAGTATGCTATTGCACAGTTGACATCGTGGTGTCTCGGTCTTATCCAACAGATAACTATGTGTGAAAAGTGTATGTCCTATACGTAGTCTTGCCAATTTTACGCTTTCTTGTCTGTTTGTTCCAACTGCTTCCGTAAAAGGTAAAATTGTATTTTTGACTTCGCGAAGTTTGTTGCGTGTTTCTTGATTCCAACATTGCTGCCACCTACTCAGTATTCCGTTTTTTATTATCGCTTTAAATTCTTTTAGGTCAATTTGCTTGTTGTCTATGATTTTTGATTTTAGGGCCTGCTTCGCGTTCTGGTCCGCTGTTTCGTTTCCGGTAATACCAACGTGGCTTGGTACCCAGCACACGATCACTTCTGTACCTTTTCTTCTAGCTTCAGCATACGATGCTTGGAATTTGTCTTTCCATTTACTATTGGTTTTTTGCTTTTCGAGCGTTGTGAGTACGCTCATCGAGTCTGTACATATTAAATAAGCTCCAATTCTAGGGTTATTTACAATCCAGGATAGTGCGTCCATGACTGCTAAGCTTTCAGCTGAGTATATGCTACACATGCCGTTAATTCTTTTCTGTATTTTCAAATCCTCTGATACTACGCTGTAGCCACATCTATCGTGGTTTTTGGAACCATCTGTATAGATGCATTGGTGTATGGGGTACTTCGAACTTTTTAATTTCCTAAACATAGTGCATAATTCTGCCGGGGTTAGTGGTTGCTGTGTGTTCGTAAAAAGGCTTTTATCTGTTAGTATTTTCGTTTTGAACCAGGGTGCTGTACTTGGGCATGTGAAGGTAACTAACTCCGGTACAGTTAGGTCGATTTTTTGTAAGGCGTGCTTTCCTCTTGATATGGCTGTGTTGGCTTCTTTGATTATGCGAGATGCTGTTCCCCAGAGCTCTCCGCTGTCCTCTGTTTCGTCACTGGATGGGTTACTATCGTCGCTCAGATTTCTATCGTTGTCGTTGGGTTCGTCAGTCCTGCTGTTATGTATAGCGATTCTACGTGCCGCAAAGATGGCGGTTCTTTGCTCAAGTAGGGTTTGTATATTCGGGATTCCACTCTCTGCGTGTAAACTGTCAATTGGGCTTGTGTGGAATGCTCCTATGATTGTTCTTAATCCAGCGTTGTGAATCGTTTCTAGTCTTCTCAACGATACTTCACTCATACCGGAGATTACAGGTGCGGCGTATAGTAACTTTTCGAGGACAGTGGCTCGATAAAGTTTAAGCAGCGTGTGTCTATCTCCTCCCCAGTTTCTGGTTGCCACACTTCGTAAGAATTGGATTCTCTGTTGACAGTTGGCTCTAATTTCTTCTGCGTGTTTCCGGAATTGAAGACACTGGTCGAAAATAACTCCTAGGCATCTGTAGCTATTCTCTCGGGATATTGGTGTGCCGTTGAGTTGTAGGGAGTTCGGAATTCCCGGTTTGCGAGAGCGCGTGTTTTTGAAGATAACCGTGGCACTTTTTGCTTCCGATATTTTGAATCCAGATTCAGCTTCCCATTTTTCAGTCATGTTCAGAGCATTTTGCAGCCGGGATTCGACCGTCTTGGCGTTCTCTCCGCTAGCGATTAGGACGATGTCGTCTGCATATAGCAAGCATAGCACGTCTGGAGGTAGGTATTGCTTGATTGTATCGATAGCTATAAGGAACATTGTTACGCTTAGTACCGATCCTTGGCAAAGTCCGGTTTCCATAAGTTTTTCATTTGATAGTGTACCATTTGCAAGCACCTTAAACGTTCTGGAACGTAGCATGCTTGCTAGGAATCGTGTCATTTCTCCTCCAATATTCCATTCGCTCAATTTCTTCAGGATTAGTCTTCTCCAGGTAGTGTCAAAGGCTTTGTTAACATCTAGGAATACCGCTTGTGCATAGTGATTTTTCGACATCGCGTTCCTAATATGCTCCTCCATCATTGCTAGATGGTCGGTAGTGGTTCTACCTTTCCTGAATGCATATTGGTGCTCACTTAGCAGTTTTTTGTTTTCCAGTAGGTGCATTAGTCTGTTGTTTATCATTCGCTCGAATACTTTGCATAGGCAACTGTTGAGATATATTGGTCGGTAGTTGCGAGGGTCGGTGCGGCTCCCCTTCCCCTTGAAGATGGGGACTACTGTTGATTTGGTCCACTCTGTGGGAAAAATCGATCCTGACCATAGTCTGTTGTATGCTTCTAGCAGGCGTCGTTTACAATCCAAAGGTAGATTGCAGATCATCGCATAGTGAATGTCGTCGGGGCCTGGGGACGATCCACGTAATCCTTCGAGTGCTTCTTCCAATTCTTCTAGTTTGTATGGTTGGTTGTATTCAGCATTTGGTTGATCTGGTATGTTGAGACTGGTTGCTTCGATTAGCTCTTTGCGTTTCAGAAATTCTGCTTTATATGAGCTGTTGCTCGATGTTTCTTGGAAGGAGTTTCCCAAGAGTTCTGCTATTTGAGAATCTTCAGTTGCAGTACGTCCGTTCAAAGTTATTGCGTGAATGCGTGCACTTTTCCTTTTTCCCTGTAGTTGGCGATATTTGTTCCACAGGTCTTTTATGGGTGTTTGAGCCCTAAAACTGTTTGCCATTTCTTCCCAGCACTTCTTTTTCGCGTTTGTTACAGCCTCCCTAGCTGATGCTCTGGCGCAACGATATTCTTCGCGTAGTTTTTCCTTTTCCACCTTCCCTGCATTCGACATTTTAAGCTTCTTCAATGCTTTTTTTCTCGCCTTTATTTTGTATGCTATTTCTTCGTTCCACCAGTGAACGCACTTTTTTCCTGTGTAGCCTTTAGTTTTTCCAATGGATGCTTGGGCGGATTTCAATATTTGTTTAGTGATTTCGTTTATTTGTTCTACAGCATCATCTCTTGTGTCGAATTTTATTATTGATTGGTACAATTCCCAGTTGGCACTTTCGATTTTCCATTTGGGGAGGCATTTTTGTTTTGTGATCTCTCCAGGTAGTGTAATGATCGTTGGTATATGGTCACTTCCATGGGAGTCGTCGTATGTTGTCCAGTCCAGTGATCCAGCAAGATCAGTTGAGCAGTAGGCTACATCGATGCAAGATAGGGTGCCGGTAGCGTGATTTACGTGGGTGGGTTCTCCGGTGTTTAGTACAGTTAGTTCGCACTCTTCCACAAAGTCCATCATGATGTGTCCACGGGCGCTGATGCTGGTCGAGCCCCATAGCGGGTGGTGGGCGTTGACGTCACCGACTAGTAGGAGAGGTTTTTCGATTTGCTTAGTTAGATCTGCTAGCTCTTCGCTGGAGATTTCTTCACCGGGTGGGAGGTACAGATTCATCACGCTTGCGTTGAACGGTGCACCAACTTTTGTGACAAGGACTTCGATGCTCGTGTCAACTTCAATTTGTTCGTAGTCGATTCCTACTTTGACTGCTGTGAGGACGCCACCGGCTGCTCGTCTTCCACTTCTCCGGTTCCGCTGGACTATATTGTACCCGTTTATTTTGGGGATGTTACGCGGGGAACACATAGTTTCTTGGAGGCAGATAATCGCAGGATCCTTTTGTTTGATGATAATGTCTAGTTCAGCTTTGCTCGTTTTAAATCCTTGGATGTTCCAAGAAATAATTGATGGTTGTTCGGTGGATTTTTTTAGCTTTTCGTTGTTATTGCTGGCAGGACGTCCGTGGAACTGTCGGAACACAGGTAGGGTTGTAACGTCCTCGTCCCCGTCCACTGGATCGTTCTCTCCTTCTGGAAGGAGCGGGGAGGCTACTTTCTCTTCGCTCTGCCCCAACCAATCTGAATTGTACGTCATATTAAGCGCTCTCGGAGGTGTTAGTTGTATATGTAAATTTTGCAGTTCACGTGCAGAGTTTGGGTTTCTGGTACTGGTTTCGTGTTCTTCATCGTATAGGCCGTCTCGTGTAACATTGAGTTTACTATCCCTTTCAGTGTTTTCGTGGTCGACCTCTTCCCGGCCTCTTTGGGAAAGAGCCTTGCGCTTTCTGCATGTTGTTTGTTCCGGTCGGTTTCTCGTCGGCGCTTCCTCGAGGGTCTGTTTCGCTGTCGGTTCCGTCTATTTTTCGTTTCGTTGCTATTGGAGTTGACCTTTCACGGGCTTTGCCTTTTTCTTCCGTTTCCGTGTATTCACTTCCTTCCGACATCATCTGGTCTTGTTCGTCTTCAGAAATTTCGAGGTATTCGGCGTTTTTGCATTTTTTCAACATTTCTAACTCTGCTTTTATTTTATTGAAGTCGGCCAACAGGGCTCGCATCTGTTTGAGCTCTTCTCGAAGGTTCTTGATTTCATTGTCCTTTTTGATATCCTCTTCAGTGTTTTTCAGTTTCCGTATTTCTTCTTTCAGTAGCTGGATCTCGTCGTCCTTTCTCATGTTCTCTAATCTATTCTGAGCACCGCAAATTGCTGCATATGAGTGTTCTCCGTACTGCTTGGAGTACTCTTTCCTAGCTTCGCTGAAAGATATTCCCTTTTCGATTTTGATTTTTATTAATTTTTCTTCCTTTATGTATTGTGGGCACTTTCGGCTGGTGGGAGAATGGCCACCTTTACAATTTTTACAGTATGGGGCGTCTTTGCAAGCATCCATTTCAAGTTTGTGGTCTCCTGAGCAGTTTTGGCAGACTGCGTTGTTAGGACATTTGGCTTTCGTGTGACCGTAACTGCAACAGTTAAAACAGATCATTGGATTTGGAATGAACTCTCTTGTTTCTACTCGAAGCGGACCGATGTTTATATGTTTAGGGAATGTAGTACCGTGAAACGTAAGAACCAAGGTTGGTGTGTTTACACGGTCGTTTTCCTTCCTTCTCGTGATTCTTCTAACATCTAATACTCCAAGGTGCTCCAGTTCTTGTTTTATTACTTCGGTGGGCACGTCGATAGCGTCCCGACAGCTTAGCACGCAGCGGGTTTTGTTTAAAGTTGGGTGAGATTCAACTATTACGTCTGTTCCATCAATCAGTTTATTCATAAGGATCAGTTTTTTAGCTTGCTCGTCACTTCTTGTTTTCAGGACGTATTTAGTTCCTCGCTCTTCGGTGTAAGCTGATTCAATTTTTCCTCCGCAAGTTGTTTCAATGGATTTTCCAATGGTGAATGGGTTCTTCGGGAGAGGTTTTTCCCCAGCAGCACGTAGCTGTAATATGATTCGCTGGCCATGTATCCCGTAACGGTCCATCCACTCGGGGATCGTTCTTTCATTCTCGTTTGTTTGGCTGTTTCCGGGTGGATTATCCGGCGGTACGTTCCTCTCAAAGGAGGTGCTTGCTGACTCCATTTTGCCAGCAAGCCCTAACGGGTTACTCGTTAAGTTATTCGCTCAGTACTGCAGCTTACGTTTGCCGAGTATTTAAAGTGTGCGGTTCGTGTGCGTTCTTGCCTAGGCAAGTAACGTCTACCCTTTCACCTTGTTCTTTATTGATCCACCCAAGGGTTAAAGGTACAAGTGGTCAAATGCGCGGCTCCGCCGGGGCGGATGACGACTACGCTTTTTCCTGCTACTATTTCGACCAAGCGTTAGAAGGTCCAGTCAAAATAGGAACGTTTTAACCTATTCTGTGAAGCCTGCCCAATACGTTCAAAGGTGCTGACAGGTTCAATTTGTTTTTTATATATTACTACTCCACCGATAGTAATTCTATGACGCCTCTTGGTACTTTATTCGCGTAGAACTCGCGTGCCTATTGTAGCTAGCAGTTTTAAATCAGTCACCTCCAACAAGCGAAAGCAGGTGGCTCTCTATGCGACAGAGAGATCAGTTTTGTCGGAGCTCTCAGTTGCGACTAGCGGGCGCCAGAGCTCGGTGCATGCAACGTTGCATGCAAGCCTGCAAGGCTAATCGGCTTGCTGTCTCTGTTGCGGCTGCGTTCTTGTTCGTTTCGACTGTTTCGACTAGCTGTCTTGTTTACTTCAGCTGAGTGAAAGTAAAACCAAGATGTTGGTTTCTCCTTTCTACGGAGTGAACGATGCTCGCTCCAACGTCACTTAGCACTCGGTACTTTAGACTGCCGCGGTTACTAACACTTTTCTTCAGAAAGTCCTATATGCACTCGAATTTTGATAACAAAAACCTTTGTGAAACTTCAGTGAGTTTTACTGTGGCACAGATATAAACAGACTGCTGTAATATTATTAATATTTTTCAAAAACACGAAAAAATACCATTCTCATATTTTCACATAGCTTTCTCAAAGGTTGGGGAAAGAAATCTGCGTGCTCAGAATTTTTGGCTAGACCTGCACGAAGGCGCAATATTAATATTAGCATTTTTCAAGAACACGCAAATATACCATTTTCATATTTTCACATAGCCTTCTGAAAGGTTGGAAGAAGAAATCTGCGTACTCAGAATTTCCGGCTAGACCCGCACGATGGCGCAATATTAATATTAGCATTTTTCAAAAACACGAAAAAATACCATTTCCATATTTTCACATAGCCTTCTCAAAGGTTGGGGAAAGAAATTTGCGTACTAAGAATTTTCGGCTAGACCTGCACGATGGCGCAATATTAATATTAGCATTTTTCAAAAACACGAAAAAATACCATTCTCATATTTTCACATAGCCTTCTCAAAGGTTGGGGAAAGAAATCTGCGTACTCAGAATTTTCGGCTAGACCTGCACGAAGGCGCAATATTAATATTAGCATTTTTCAAAAACACGCAAATATACCATTTTCTTATTTTCACATAGCCTTCTCAAAGGTTGGGGAAAGAAATCTGCGTACTCAGAATTTTCGGCTAGACCTGCACGATGGCGCAATATTAATATTAGCATTTTTCAAAAACACGACACAATACCAATCTCATATTTTCACATAGCCTTCTCAAAGGTTGGGGAAAGAAATCTGCGTACTCAGAATTTTCGGCTAGACCTGCACGAAGGCGCAATATTGAAATTAGCATTTTTCAAAAACACGAAAAAATACCATTCTCTTATTTTTACATAGCCTTCTGAAAGGTTGGGGAAAGAAATCTGCGTACTCAGAATTTTCCGCTAGACCTGCACGAAGGCGCAATATTAATATTAGCATTTTTCAAAAACACGCAAATATACCATTTTCATATTTTCACATAGCCTTCTGAAAGGTTGAAAGAAGAAATCTGCGTACTCAGATTTTTCGGCTAGACCTGCACGAAGGCGCAATATTAATATTAGCATTTTTCAAAAACACGCAAATATACCATTTTCTTATTTTCACATAGCCTTCTCAAAGGTTGGGGAAAGAAATCTGCGTACTCAGAATTTTCGGCTAGACCTGCACGATGGCGCAATATTAATATTAGCATTTTTCAAAAATACCTTTTTCATATTTTCACATAGCTTTCTCAAAGGTTGGAAAAAGAAATCTGCGTACTCAGAATTTTCGGCTAGACCTGCACGAAGGCGCAATATTAATATTAGCATTTTTCAAAAACACGCAAATATACCATTTTCTTATTTTCACATAGCCTTCTCAAAGGTTGGGGAAAGAAATCTGCGTACTCAGAATTTTCGGCTAGACCTGCACGATGGCGCAATATTAATATTAGCATTTTTCAAAAACACGACACAATACCAATTTCATATTTTCACATAGCCTTCTCAAAGGTTGGGGAAAGAAATCTGCGTACTCAGAATTTTCGGCTAGACCTGCACGAAGGCGCAATATTGAAATTAGCATTTTTCAAAAACACGAAAAAATACCATTCTCTTATTTTTACATAGCCTTCTGAAAGGTTGGGGAAAGAAATCTGCGTACTCAGAATTTTCGGCTAGACCTGCACGAAGGCGCAATATTAATATTAGCATTTTTCAAAAACACGCAAATATACCATTTTCATATTTTCACATAGCCTTCTGAAAGGTTGAAAGAAGAAATTTGCGTACTCAGATTTTTCGGCTAGACCTGCACGAAGGCGCAATATTAATATTAGCATTTTTCAAAAACACGCAAATATACCATTTTCATATTTCCACATAGCCTTCTGAAAGGTTGGAAGAAGAAATCTGCGTACTCAGAATTTTCGGCTAAACCTGCACGATGGCGCAATATTAATATTAGCATCTTCCAAAAACACGATAAAATACCATTCTCAAATTTTCACATAGCCTTCTCAAAGGTTGGGGAAAGAAATCTGCGTACTCAGAATTTTTGGCTAGACCTGCACGATGGCGCAATATTAATATAAGTATTTTTCAAAAACACGCAGAAATTCCATTTTCATATTTTCACATAGCCTTCTCAAAGGTTGGGGAAAGAAATCTGTGTTCTCAGAATTTTCGGCTAGTCCTGCACGATAGCGCAATAATAATATTAGCATTTTTCAAAAACACGAAATAATACCATTTTCATATTTTCACATAGCCTTCTGAAAGGTTGGAAGAAGAAATCTGCGTACTCAGAATTTTCGGCTAGACCTGCCCGATAGCGCAATATTAATATTAGCATTTTTCAAAAAACACGAAAAAATACCATTCTCATATTTTCACATAGCCTTCTCAAAGGTTGGGGAAAGAAATCTGCGTACTCAGAATTTTCGGCTAGACCTGCACGATGGCGCAATATTAATATTAGCATTTTTCAAAAACACGAAAAAATGCCATTCTCATATTTTCACATAGCCTTCTCAAAGGTTGGGGAAAGAAATCTGCGTTCTCAGAATTTTCGGCTAGACCTGCACGATGGCGCAATATTAATATTAGTATTTTTCAAGAACACGCAAAAATACCATTTTCATATTTTCACATAGCCTTCTCAATGGTTGGGGAAAGAAATCTGCGTACTCAGAATTTTCGGCTAGACCTGCACAATGGCGCGATATTGATATTAGCATTTTTCAAAAACACGAAAAAATACCATTCTCATATTTTCACATAGCCTTCTCAAAGGTTGGGGAAAGAAATCTGCGTACTCAGAATTTTCGGCTAGACCTGCACGATGGCGCAATATCAATACTAGCATTTTTCAAAAACACGAAAAAATACCTTTCTCATATTTTCACATAGCTTTCTGAAAGGTTGGAAAAAGAAATCTGCGTACTCAGAATTTTCGGCAAGACCTGCACGATTGCACAATATTAATATTAGTATTTTTCAAAAACACGAAAAAATACCATTCTCATATTTTCACATAGCTTTCTCAAAGGTTGGGGAAAGAAATCTGCGTACTCAGAATTTTCGGCTAGACCTGCACGAGGGCGCAATATTGAAATTAGCATTTTTCAAAAACACGAAAAAATACCATTCTCATATTTTCACATAGCCTTCTCAAAGGTTGGGGAAAGAAATCTGCGTACTCAGAATTTTCGGCTAGACCTGCACGATGGCGCAATATTAATATTAGCATTTTTCAAAAACACGTAAAAATACCTTTCTCATATTTTCTCATAGCTTTCTGAAAGGTTGGAAAAAGAAATCTGCGTACTCAGAATTTTCGGCTAGACCTGCACGATTGCGCAATATTAATATTAGTATTTTTCAAGAACACGCAAAAATACCATTTTCATATTTTCACATAGCTTTCTCAAAGGTTGGGGAAAGAAATCTGCGTACCCAGAATTTTCGGCTAGACCTGCACGATGGCGCAATATTAATATTAGTATTTTGCAAGAACACGCAAAAAATACCATTTTCATATTTTCACATAGCCTTCTCAATGGTTGGGGAAAGAAATCTGCGTACTCAGAATTTTCGGCTAGACCTGCACAATGGCGCGATATTAATATTAGCATTTTTCAAAAACACGAAAAAATACCATTCTCATATTTTCACATAGCCTTCTCAAAGGTTGGGGAAAGAAATCTGCGTACTCAGAATTTTCGGCTAGACCTGCACAATGGCGCAGGTCTCATATTTTCACATAGCTTTCTGAAAGGTTGGAAAAAGAAATCTGCGTACTCAGAATTTTCGGCTAGACCTGCACGATTGCGCAATATTAATATTAGTATTTTTCAAGAACACGCAAAAATACCATTTTCATATTTTCACATAGCTTTCTCAAAGGTTGGGGAAAGAAATCTGCGTACCCAGAATTTTCGGCTAGACCTGCACGATGGCGCAATATTAATATTAGTATTTTGCAAGAACACGCAAAAAATACCATTTTCATATTTTCACATAGCCTTCTCAATGGTTGGGGAAAGAAATCTGCGTACTCAGAATTTTCGGCTAGACCTGCACAATGGCGCGATATTAATATTAGCATTTTTCAAAAACACGAAAAAATACCATTCTCATATTTTCACATAGCCTTCTCAAAGGTTGGGGAAAGAAATCTGCGTACTCAGAATTTTCGGCTAGACCTGCACAATGGCGCAGGTCTCATATTTTCACATAGCTTTCTCAAAGGTTGGGGAAAGAAATCTGCGTACTCAGAATTTTCGGCTAAACCTACACGATGTCGCAATATTAATATTAGCATTTTTCAAAAACACGAAAAAATACCATTCTCATATTTTCACATAGCTTTCTCAAAGGTTGGGGAAAGAAATCTGCGTACCCAGAATTTTCGGCTAGACCTGCACGATGGCGCAATATTAATATTAGTATTTTTCAAGAACACGCAAAAAATACCATTTTCATATTTTCACATAGCCTTCGCAATGGTTGGGGAAAGAAATCTGCGTACTCAGAATTTTCGGCTAGACCTGCACAATGGCGCGATATTAATATTAGCATTTTTCAAAAACACGAAAAAATACCATTCTCATATTTTCACATAGCCTTCTCAAAGGTTGGGGAAAGAAATCTGCGTACTCAGAATTTTCGGCTAGACCTGCACAATGGCGCAGGTCTCATATTTTCACATAGCTTTCTCAAAGGTTGGGGAAAGAAATCTGCGTACTCAGAATTTTCGGCTAGACCTGCACGATGGCGCAATATTAATATTAGCATTTTTCAAAAATACGAAAAAATACCTTTCTCATATTTTCACAAAGCTTTCTGAAAGGTTGGAAAAAGAAATCTGCGTACTCAGAATTTTCGGCTAGACCTGCACGATTGCACAATATTAATATTAGTATTTTTCAAGAACACGCAAAAAATACCATTTTCATATTTTCACATAGCCTTCTCAATGGTTGGGGAAAGAAATCTGCGTACTCAGAATTTTCGGCTAGACCTGCACAATGGCGCGATATTAATATTAGCATTTTTCAAAAACACGAAAAAATACCATTCTCATATTTTCACATAGCCTTCTCAAAGGTTGGGGAAAGAAATCTGCGTACTCAGAATTTTCGGCTAGACCTGCACGATGGCGCAATATTAATACTAGCATTTTTCAAAAACACGAAAAAATACCTTTCTCATATTTTCACATAGCTTTCTGAAAGGTTGGAAAAAGAAATCTGCGTACTCAGAATTTTCGGCTAGACCTGCACGATTGCACAATATTAATATTAGAATTTTTCAAAAACACGAAAAAATACCATTCTCATATTTTCACATAGCTTTCTCAAAGGTTGGGGAAAGAAATCTGCGTACTCAGAATTTTCGGCTAGACCTGCACGAGGGCGCAATATTGAAATTAGCATTTTTCAAAAACACGAAAAAATACCATTCTCTTATTTTCACATAGCCTTCTCAAAGGTTGGGGAAAGAAATCTGCGTACTCAGAATTTTCGGCTAGACCTGCACGATGGCGCAATATTAATATTAGCATTTTTCAAAAATACGAAAAAATACCTTTCTCATATTTTCACATAGCTTTCTGAAAGGTTGGAAAAAGAAATCTGCGTACTCAGAATTTTCGGCTAGACCTGCACGATTGCACAATATTAATATTAGTATTTTTCAAGAACACGCAAAAAATACCATTTTCATATTTTCACATAGCCTTCTCAATGGTTGGGGAAAGAAATCTGCGTACTCAGAATTTTCGGCTAGACCTGCACGATGGCACAATATTAATATTAGTATTTTTCAAGAACACGCAAAAATACCATTTTCATATTTTCACATAGCTTTCTCAAAGGTTGGGGAAAGAAATCTGCGTACTCAGAATTTTCGGCTAGACCTGCACAATGGCGCAATATTAATATTAGCATTTTTCAAAAACACGAAATAATACCATTCTCATATTTTCACATAGCTTTCTGAAAGGTTGGAAAAAGAAATCTGCGTACTCAGAATTTTCGGCTAGACCTGCACGATGGCGCAATATTAATATTAGCATTTTTCAAAAACACGACACAATACCATTCTCATATTTTCACATAGCCTTCTGAAAGGTTGGAAGAAGAAATCTGCGTACTCAGAATTTTCGGCTAGACCTGCACGATTGCGCAATATTAATATTAGTATTTTTCAAGAACACGCAAAAATACCATTTTCATATTTTCACATAGCTTTCTCAAAGGTTGGGGAAAGAAATCTGCGTACCCAGAATTTTCGGCTAGACCTGCACGATGGCACAATATTAATATTAGTATTTTTCAAGAACACGCAAAAATACCATTTTCATATTTTCACATAGCTTTCTCAAAGGTTGGGGAAAGAAATCTGCGTACTCAGAATTTTCGGCTAGACCTGCACAATGGCGCAATATTAATATTAGCATTTTTCAAAAACACGAAATAATACCATTCTCATATTTTCACATAGCTTTCTGAAAGGTTGGAAAAAGAAATCTGCGTACTCAGAATTTTCGGCTAGACCTGCACGATGGCGCAATATTAATATTAGCATTTTTCAAAAACACGACACAATACCATTCTCATATTTTCACATAGCCTTCTGAAAGGTTGGAAGAAGAAATCTGCGTACTCAGAATTTTCGGCTAGACCTGCACGATTGCGCAATATTAATATTAGTATTTTTCAAGAACACGCAAAAATACCATTTTCATATTTTCACATAGCTTTCTCAAAGGTTGGGGAAAGAAATCTGCGTACCCAGAATTTTCGGCTAGACCTGCACGATGGCGCAATATTAATATTAGCATTTTTCAAAAACACGAAAAAATACCTTTCTCATATTTTCACATAGCTTTCTGAAAGGTTGGAAAAAGAAATCTGCGTACTCAGAATTTTCGGCTAGACCTGCGCGATGGCGCAATATTAATATTAGCATTTTTCAAAAACACGACACAATACCATTCTCATATTTTCACATAGCCTTCTGAAAGTTTGGGTAAAGAAATCTGCGTACTCAGAATTTTCGGCTAGACCTGCACGATTGCGCAATATTAATATTAGTATTTTTCAAGAACACGCAAAAATACCATTTTCATATTTTCACATAGCTTTCTCAAAGGTTTGGGAAAGAAATCTGCGTACCCAGAATTTTCGGCTAGACCTGCACGATGGCGCAATATTAAAAGTAGCATTTTTCAAAAACACGAAAAAATACCTTTCTCATATTTTCACATAGCTTTCTGAAAGGTTGGAAAAAGAAATCTGCGTACTCAGAATTTTCGGCTAGACCTGCACGATGGCGCAATATTAATATTAGCATTTTTCAAAAACACGACACAATACCATTCTCATATTTTCACATAGCCTTCTCAAAGGTTGGAAGAAGAAATCTGCGTACTGAGAATTTTCGGCTAGACCTGCACGATGGCGCAATATTAAAATTAGCATTTTTCAGAAACACGAAAAAATACCATTCTCATATTTTCACATAGCCTTCTCAAAGGTTTGGGAAAGAAATCTGCGTACTCAGAATTTTCGGCTAGACCTGCACGATGGCGCAATATTAATATTAGCATTTTTCAAAAACACGACACAATACCATTCTCATATTTTCACATAGCCTTCTTAAAGGTTGGGGAAAGAAATCTGCGTACTCAGAATTTTCGGCTAGACCTGCACGATGGCGCAATATTAATATTAGTATTTTTCAAGAACACGCAAAAATACCATTTTCATATTTTCACATAGCTTTCTCAAAGGTTGGGAAAAGAAATCTGCGTACTCAGAATTTTCGGCTAGACCTGCACAATGGCGCAATATTAATATTAGCATTTTTCAAAAACACGAAAAAATACCATTCTCATATTTTCACATAGCCTTCTCAAAGGTTGGGGAAAGAAATCTGCGTACTCAGAATTTTCGGCTAGACCTGCACGATGGCGCAATATTAATACTAGCATTTTTCAAAAACACGAAAAAATACCTTTCTCATATTTTCACATACTTTTCTGAAAGGTTGGAAAAAGAAATCTGCGTACTCAGAATTTTCGGCTAGACCTGCACGATTGCAC